>NW_016108069.1:373054-379118 GCF_001604975.1 Cebus imitator | reverse complement strand
AGTGCAATGGCGCGATCTCGGCTCACCGCAACCTCCGCCTCCTGGGTTCAGGCAATTCTCCTGTCTCAGCCTCCTGAGTAGCTGGGATTACAGGCATGCACCACCATGCCCAGCTAATTTTTTGTAGTTTTAGTAGAGACGGGGTTTCACCATGTTGACCAGGACGGTCTCGATCTCTTGACCTCGTGATCCACCCGCCTCGGCCTCCCAAAGTGCTGGGATTACAGGCTTGAGCCACCGCGCCCGGCAAGGCACTTTTCAAAAGAAGACATTTATGCAGCCAACAAACATATGAAAAAATGCTCATCCTCACTGGTCATTTGAGAAATGCAAATCAAAACCACATTGAGATACCATCTCCTGCCAATTAGAACGGCGATCATTCAAAAATCTGGAGACAACAGATACTGAAGAGGATGTGGAGAAATAGGAACCCTTTTACACTGTTGGTTGGAGAGAAAATTAGTGCCATCATTGTTGAAGACAGCATAGTGATTCCTCAAGGATCTAGAAATAGAAATACCATTTGACCCAGCAATCACATTACTGGGTATGTATCCAAAGGATTATAAATCATTCGATTATAAAGATACGTGCACACGTATGTTCACTGTGGCACTGTTTACAATAGCAAAGACTTGGAATCAATCCAAATGCCCATCAAGGATAGACTGGATAAAGAAAATGCAGCACATATACACCATGGGATACTATGCAGCCATAAAAAAGGATGAGTTCATGTCCTTTGCAGGAACATGGATGAAGCTGGAAACCATCATTCTCAGCAAACTGACACAAGAACAGAAAACCAAACACCACATGTTCTCACTCATAAGTGGGTGTAGAACAATGAGAACATATGGTCACAGGGAGGGGAACATCACACACTGGAGTCTGTTGGGGGGTGGGAGGCTAGGGGAAGGATAGTAGGGGGTGGAGAGGTTGGGGAGGTATAACATTAGGAGAAACACCTAATGTAGGTGACGGGGGGATGGAGGCAGCAAAGCACCATGACATGTGTGTACCTATGTAACAATCCTGCAAGGTCTGCACATGTACCCCAGAACTTAAAATATAATAATAATAAATAAAAAGTACATTTGTAAGAAGCTAATCAAGTCCACATCGGTCCCGTCTCACACTAACCAGCCTCTGGCCAGCGGTGCCCTCAGGCTGGGGCCGCCTCATGTGAGCAAAGCCCCCAGGAGCTTGGGTGGGCACAGGCATGAATCAACCCACCACTCCAAATGTGTCATTACAAGGTCAGAGGACTGATCCTCTGTAGCAAAGGGGGCGCTGGGGTCCCAGGCTCTCTCCCTCCAGCCCCAAGAAGGCTGGGGGTTCCCTGGGGAGAGCTGGAAGTCTATGGTTGAGCCAGGACACAGAAGACAGGTGTGGGCTCTGGCAGGCCAATCTCGTGTTTGGCCATCAGCTCCACACACCACACAGGTGTGTGCTGTCACCTGTGCAGATGGGAAGCCCAGACTATTTGGGTCTGGGGTCCCCTGACTTTCTGTGCCACCTAGGCACTGTGCACTGGCCGCTTGGGCCTCGTGGCCTCAGCTCCTCCAGCTGACCTGACGGGAGAGAGGCTGGTGACAGGGCAGATGGGCCCTGAGGGGGTCACAGAGCCCAGCCAGGTAGTCAGCCTGTCCAGCGTCAGCCAGAGTCTGGCAAGAGTGGCCCCTGGGAGGTGTGGGGAGGGGGCTATTCAGGCACACCCCTTCCCTCTTCATTCTCCTGGGAAACTGAAGGTCAGCAGTCAGGAGGGGTGAAGGGCAGGCCTCTCACTGTCAAGCCTGGAGCTGGTAAGTTTCAGCTCCCTGCTGCTGCCCTCTGGGAGATTTCCTGAGAAGTCAACGCAATTGAGACAAATGTAACTTTCTTTAAGACTGTGTTCTCCTGTGTAGAGGGGGGAAGGGCACCCCTTCCACACTCCACCCGTGAGGCTGAAAATGGCCACATTCTCCTATAGAAGTTTACTGCTTCTTTAAATTAACATAGAAATTGATCATCCCAGTCTTTTTTTTTTTTTTTTTTTGGAGACAGAATTTCGCTCTTGTTACCCAGACTGGAGTGCAATGGTCCGATCTCGGCTCACTGCAACCTCCGCCTCCTGGGTTCAGGCAATTCTCCTGCCTCAGCCTCCTGAGTAGCTGGGACTACAGGCACGTGCCACCATGCCCAGCTAATTTTTTGTATTTTTAGTAGAGATGGGGTTTCATCATGTTGACCAGGATGGTCTCGATCTCTTGACCTTGTGATCCACCAGCCTTGGCCTCCCAAAGTGCTGGGATTACAGGCCTGAGCCACCGTGCCCGGCCCCATCCCAGTCTTAAAGAAAGTTACATTTGTCTCAATGGGATTGTCTTAGCAGGAAACCTCCCAGGGAGCAGCAGCAAGGAGCTGAAACTTACCAGCCACTGCTGCCTGTTGACCTTAAAGAAAGAATGTCCTTGGGGTGGGAGGGCCCAGGAACCTGGGCCTGGGGTGCTGTGGGGCCAGCCCCTCCTCTTCCTGCTGTGTTCTGGCTGAGCTCAGGACTGAATCAGTGATCTGCACATCACTCAGCAGATCTGAAAAAGTGAAGTCACCCTGGCAGGCAGGAGGAAGAGCTGCCAAGACAGGCTGGCTGGGACTTGGCCAACTGCTATGTCCAGAGCTGTCCTGCTGAGGGGTAGGTGGTGTGGGCAGCCAGCCCAAAAGAGCTACTCTAAACCATTGGACTCCCTGCTGCCTGCCACCTACCCCCACCAGGCCTTTCAGAGCTGGAGTTGGCCACAGAGGGCTCCCTTGGGTGCATACAAGCACTGTTTCTGTTGCTAGCAGCTATGCAGGCTTCACCCTCAGGCCTGTGCCCAGGGAAGGGCTATTATAGATAGGCAGGGACTGAGGGGCACTTTTGGGAAGAAACAACCTTCTGTGACTGTTTCCCAGGACAATGAAGAGGGAGGGGGTGGGCATGAATAGCCCCCTCCCAACACCTCCCAGGAACCACTCAGGCTTAGCTGCTGCACAGACTGGATGCCTGGCTCGGCTCTGGGACCACATCAGGGCCCATCCGAGGCTGTGCTCCTGCCTGGCATCTCAGGCACTTCTCCCTCCCTCACTTCTCCTTCTCCCTCAGGCACTTCTCCCCCTTGGGGGCCTTGAGTGAACACCTGACACCAGGGGGGATATAGTCTTCTCTTGGGATAAAGGTCTGGGAGCCTCACATGGGTGTATCCCTGTATACTTGCATACATGCACACATGCATACACCTGTGTTCACATGTATGGACACACGTGCACACGGGTGCATACTTCCATGTGCACACCCAGGGACCTGATTAGAGGGTCACCCAGTAGAGGACAGAGGTGAAGCCTGGGGCCTGCTAGCCTCAGGGACTACAGGGAGGGGAGACAGCCCTGCCTGGGTGTGGGCTCAAGATCCAAAACATGAGGCAGCAAAAAGGAGCTCCTCACCCAGCACAGGGGAAATGAGGCTACCCCAGGGGTCCCATAAGGGGAGGTGGAGGCGGAGTGGGTGCAAGCAGAGTGAGTACAAGGCCCTGGCTTCTCTTGGGTTCCTTGGGTGAGGGGGGCCTGCAGGGGGCTCTGCCTCCCTTTCTTATCTTCCCTTAGTCAGCTCTCTCTCAGCCTGCTTCCCCAGCTGTATACATCTCCGTCTCAGAAGGAGGGGTTGTAAGAATTAAAGAAAGAGGAGAGAAACATGATGAGTGGCTCAACAGTCAACAGGTTTATTTCGAACCTGGGAGGGACTTCTGACCGAGTTAGGTCAGAAGCCGCACTTCCTTACAGACTAAGGGTTTTTAAGGATTCAGGAAGGGAGAGTTTATCAGCCACTTCCGCTGCTTCCGTGTCTCTTTATTGTGCTTATCTGGGAGGGAGAGTTGTGTGTCTGTTCACATACATCTTTTTTTTTTTTTTTTTTTTTTTGAGACAGAGTCTTGCTCTGTCGCCTGGCGGGCGTCAGGCTGGAGTTCAGTGGCGGGATCTTGGCTTATTGCAAACTCTGCCTCCTGGGTTCAAGCAATTCTCCTGCCTCAGCCTCCTGAGTAGCTGGGACTACAGGCGCATGCCTCCATGCCCAGCTAACTTTTGTATTTTTAGTAGAGACGGGGTTTCACCATGTTCGCCAGGATGGTTTCGATCTCTTGACCTCTTGGTCCACCTGCCTTGGCCTCCCAAAGTGCTGGGATTACAGGTGTGAGCCACCGCGCCCAGCCTGTTCACATACATCTTTCTGCAGCTGCATATCTTTCTGCATATCTTAGTGCACCTGAAGGGAAAGGAGTGTGCTTATTAAGGCCCACTGTTTTACTGGTGCCCATTGTATGAGGGTGAAGTTTGGCAGTTACCCAAGAGACTCCCCCACCTCCCTCTGTGCCCGAGCTGTCTCCTGTGTGTTTACTGTCTGCTCTTTCTGGCTGTTTGTAGTTAGAAGAGAACAGATTTCTTTGAAATGCATGAGGTAGAAAGAGCTGGAACTTAAAGTGGGGGTGTTTCTCTGAGATGACACTGCTCCTGCTCTGTCAGGGGTGAAGATTTAAAAAAAGGGTGTACATGGGAGGCTGGAGCCCAGAGCCAGGAAAACAGGGAGCACTGAGTGACTCCTAGCCAATGTCTTGCCCGGGCCTCCCTGGGCCAGGGCTCCACCCTTACCACACCACCCTGTTGAGGGGCACGGGCTCTCTGGGAGCTGGAGGAGCTCCCTGACCCTGCCCACAGGTGCCCTTGGAGAGCCTGGGGTGGCTCTTATGAAGACCCAGGTTCCTGAGTGCCCCCTCCATACAAATCCTCACTAGAACCAAAGTCCCCGAGAGGTTCTGGTGCAGGCATCTGCTTGGAATGATCAGATCTGAGTCTGAATTTACCACTCAGTTGTGTGACATTGCACAAGTCACTTTACCTATGAGCCTTGGTTTTGTCATCGGTAGAATGGGGGCTGAAATAGTGTCCCTGTCTGGGGGCTGTGAGGAGTGACCAAGATGGTGTTTCCCAGGCCCTGACCAATACATGGTAAGGGGCTCACACCTTCTCCCTGCAGCACCTGGGAATTTGGAGGTCCCTCCTGGCTTCTGAGCAGGGGAGGACAACCTGGAGCCCCTGGGGTCTGCCCCACAGCGCCAAACACAGCACAGGGAAGGGAGGGTGGAGGTCATGCCCAGCACAGATAGACATGTGAGCAGAGCCTGCAGGGTCTGCCCAGCAGCAGGAGCTGGGGCTGGGGTGGGAGGTGGGTGGGAGGCTGCACCCTTGGACCAGGTGGACGTGGGTGTGTCCGGCCTCACTGAGAAGGCCACCAATTGGAGTGAGGCTGAGTGCAGGGATGGGAAGTCCTGGCCCTGGGGCTGTCTGTGACTTGCAGGAAGAGGGAGACACACCCAGGAGCACAGCCCCATCCTGGCGACACCGGAGGCCGGACAGGTGGTTGGAAGCACTGACTGAGGCCAACTCTGTGCACTGTTAGTGACATGCTCAGTGCCGCTGTTTCACCATCTGCCTGCCGCTGCTCTCTGCTCCTGGGTGGGCTGTCGAGGTGAGGGGCAGGTCTACGATTTGCCTCCCTGCCCCTACTGTTGGCCTCTTCAAGGGCAGCTGCAGGGAGGAAGCTGGTGCCCACCAGCCGGCTCTGAGGGCACTGGAGGGAGGGGTACTTGCCAGCCCACCACGTCAAATATGCTGTCCCCTTGAACTTGCTCACAGGATGCCCAGCTTGGGCTCCCAGGGCATGGCTGTTGGCACCTGAGGCCCACAGGCAGGTGGGACCTGCACAAAGGTGGGGGCCTCAGCCCAGCCTAGGAGACCCCCGCCTTCACCCTCCCTGGGACCTGACTACGAGCAGCATGCCTGACGCCTGAGACCCTGGCTCCTGAGCACAAGAAATGAGCCTGCATGTCCATCAGAGATGCCGGGAGGCTCAGAGAAAGCTCATACCCTCCTCCCACTAAACCATCCACCTCCTCCACTGAACCACCCACCTCCCCCACTAAACCATCCACCTCCTCCACTGAACCACCCACCTCCCCCACTAAACCATCCACCTCCTCCACTGAACCAC
>NW_016108069.1:369255-372443 GCF_001604975.1 Cebus imitator | reverse complement strand
ATCCAGCCCCTCCCACTAACCCATCCATCCCCTCCCACTAAACCATCCACCCTCTCCCATTAAACCACCCACATCCTCCCAGTTACCCACCCACCTCCTCCCAGTTACCCATCCACCCCCTCCCACTGAACCACCCACCCACTCTCACTGACACCTCCATCCCCTCCCACTGACCCATTACCTCCTCCCCTTGACACCTCCACCTCCTCTCACTGACCCATCCACCCCCTCCCATTGACCTGTCCTCATTCCTTTGCCCACCTCACCTTTCCATTTTCCCTCCTGGGTTCTCTTCTGAATTTCTTCTCCTCTCCCTGCCATCTCTTTACCCCCCCTCCCTCTCTGTCTTCCTCCTCCTTTCCCCTCAATCCCTTTCACCCAGCACTGGAGCTAGGCTAGCCACATCACTCAGTAGCTTCTGTGGTCCTCTCTGGGCCTCGGGCTCCTCCTCTGTGGATGGGAATGATAGGGGTACTGCCTTGAGGGTAAAGCGCAATGATGCATCAATGGGTTCAGCACACGGTGGTGTTTCCTGCCTCTCTCCGAGGGTTCCCTCTCCTCCAGGAGGCTGTCCAGCTGTGAGCTGGGCCAGTGGTATGGTGGGGAGTCTTCAGAGGGGCTCTGAGTGTGTCCTGGCTCTTTCATCCTGTGACCTTGGCAAGTTACCCAGAATCTCTGGGCCCCAGTGGGAAGGCAGAGCTCCTTCTCCCCAAATTCCCATGCGACCAGTCAGTCCACACAGAGCCCTCAGCACAGAGCCCCAGGCTGTCAGCACGGGCTGCCCTAACATCAGCCTCTAGCCTGTCAGCTGGAGGAGCTGAGGCCCAAGTGGCCAGTAGATGGTGCTAGAGTGGCACAGAAAGCCAGAGAGCCCGAGACCCAGACAGACTGGGCTTACCCCCTTCATAAGTGACAGCAGGCATCTGTGTGCTGTGTGGGGCTGGTGGCCAAACTTGAGACTGGTCTGCCAGAGCCCACACCTGTCTCCTGTGTCCCGGCTCAGCCACAGGCTTCTCGCTCTCCCCAAGCAATGCTCATTGTGCAAGACATGTACATTCACATAGCCACAGCTCACGTCTAAGGTCACGCTGGGCGTCTGCACCAGAAACAGCAGCTACTGCGCTCCTCCCAGCTAGGAACCCTGGGAGTCTGTGAAAAACTAATGAGTAGCGCCTCATTCCCAATGAGAATGTCTCAGGGAGATTTGTAATTTTATTTTTCTCAAGTGTGCAGAATGGCGTAAAGCAAAAGGAGCAATAGTCTACATTGTATTTGGACTACTTCATTTATTTGTTTTTTGTTTGTTTGTTTTTTAGATGGAGTTTTGCTCTTGTTGCCCAGGCTGAAGTGTGACGGTGTGATCTCGGCTCACTGCAACCTCCACTTCGTGGTTTCAAGCAAGTCTCCTGCCTCAGCCTCCCGAGTAGCTGGGATTATAGGCATGCACCACCACGCCCAGCTAATTTTGTATTTTTCATAGAGACAGAGTTTCTCTATGTTGGTCAGGCTGGTCTTGAACTCCTGACCTCAGGTGATCCACCTGCCTCCGCCTTCCAAAGTGCTGAGATTACAGGCGTGAGCCACTGCGCCTGGCCAAACTACTTAACTTGTAAAAAATAGGTTCATGTCCCCGGAGGCAGAGGCTGCAGTGAGCCGAGATTGCACCACTGCACTCTAGCCTGGTGACAAAGGAAAACTCCGTCTCAAAAAAAAAAAAAAAAATTATGTGATTTTATTATACATCACATTTGTGTCACCATTGATGAATGGATGGACAGATGGATTTATTTATTTATGACATAGATTCTCCTTCATTTGGAAAAACTAATACTGAGAGGAAATCTACATACCTTTCACCCAGTTTCCTATGGTGGTAATCTCTTGCATAGCAGCAGTATAATATCAAAACTAGAAAACTGATATNAAAAAAAAAAAAAAAAAAGGTTCATGTCTGGGAGGAGACGGAATAATGGAGTTAAACACATTACAGGTGGCTCACACCTGTAATCTCAGCACTTTGGGAGGCTGAGATGGGCAGTTCATAAGGTCAGATCAAGACCATCCTGGCCAATGTGGTGAAACCCCGTCTCTACTAAAAATGAAAAAAATTAGCTGGGTGGGGTATGGTGGCACTCACCTGTAATCCCAGCTATTCGCGAGGCTGAGGCAGGATAACCGCTTGAACCTGGGAGGTGGAGGTTGCAGTGAGCCAAGATCATGCCACTGCACTTCAGCCTAGGCAACAGTGTGAGTTACTATCTCAAAAAAAAAAAGGAGAGAAATCATGGTTGAAAATTTTTCATACTTGGCAAAAGATAAACCTACAGATTCCAGAATTGGGAGATTCCAAAGAAATTATTTTATTAATTGTTATTACTATATTATTATAGTTTTCAGAAGTTTAATTATGATGTGTCTTGGTGTGGATTTCTTTGGAGAAAGAATCCCAAAGTGCTGGGATTACAGATGTGAGCCACCATGCCCAGCTGTTTTTTTGTTTGTTTGTTTTGTTTTTGAGATAGAGTCTCACCCTGTCACCCAGGCTGGAGTGCAATAGCATGATCTTGGTTTGTTGCAACCTCCGCCTCCTAGGTTCAAGTGATTCTCCTGCCTTAGCTTCCCGAGTAGCTGGGATTACAGGTGTGCACCACCACTCCCAGCAAATTTTTGTATTTTTAGTAGTGACAGGGTTTCACCATGTTGGCTAGGTTGGTCTCGAACTCCTGACCTTGTGATCTGCATGCCTCAGCCTCCCAAAGTGCTGGGATTATAGGCATGAGCCACTGCACGTGGCCTCAGTTTTTGTTTTTTTTAATTTTTTAAATTTATGTTTTATAGAGACAGAGTCTCATTATGTTGCCTAGGCTGGTCTTGAATCCCTCAGCCTCCCAGAGTGCTAGCATCACAGGTGTGGGAAGTAGAAAAGTTCTTTTTAAAGTTTTCTTTTTTGTTAAAGAATAAGTGTGCTATAGCTTTGTTAAGCCCTATCCTATGTAGCTGTTAGACATGCCATGTTTACAGGTGTGTAGCACACTCTATGTCCTTGTATTTTAATTAAGATATCTGGGCCGGGCGCAGTGGCTCACGCCTGTAATCCCAGCACTTTGGGAGGCCGAGGCGGGTGGATCACGAGGTCAAGAGATCGAGACCATCCTGGTCAACATGGTGAAACCCCGTCTCTACTAAAA
>NW_016108069.1:366797-368685 GCF_001604975.1 Cebus imitator | reverse complement strand
CCCGGGTTCAGGCAATTCTCCTGCCCCAGCCTCCTGAGTCGCTGGGATTACAGGCACACGCCACCATACCCAGCTGATTTTTTGTATTTTTAGTAGAGACGGGGTTTCAGCATGTTGACCAGGATGGTCTCGATCTCTTGACCTCGTGATCCACCCACCTCGGCCTCCCAAAGTGCTGGGATTACAGGCTTGAGCCACCACGCCCGGCTAGTGTTAATTTTTCTTTGCAGCACTGAGGATCTATTTCCAATGTCTATTTCTAACAACAGGCATGTGTCACTGTGCCCAGCCTCACTCTTTTTTTTTCTTTTTCTTTTTTTTTTTCTCTCAAACGCTGTTCAGATTGCTCTTTATGTTTCATGTCTTTAATTACCTTAGTTCACAAATGTCATGTAAATGGAGCCATGCAGCTTGTATCTTTTTGAGTGGCTCTGTGCGATGTTCTTGCGATTCATCCCCGTTGTTGTGGGTCTTGGTAGCTTTCTTTTTACTTGCTAAGTGCTTCACGGCTCGGATGCATCACAGTCTGTTTAAGCATTTGTCCGTTGAAAGACATCTGAGTAGCTCCTAGTTTGGGGATATTATGAATAAAACTGCTATAAACATTCATGTACAATTTTCCCCACAAAAATAAGTTTTCATTTCTCTGTGACAAATGCCAAAGAATATAATTACTGAGTTGTATGGTAACTCCACTTTTAGTTTTGAAAGGAATTGCCAAACTGTTTTCCAGATTGGCTGTGTCACTTTGCATTCTCACTGGCAATCTATGAGGTAAGCAGTCTCTCTGCATCCTTGCCTGCATTTGGTGTTATACTATTGTTTATTTTGGTCATTCTAATAGGTACATAGTGATACCTCATTGTGGTTTTAATTAGTATTTTTCTAGTGACTCATGATGTTGAACTTTTTTTAGGTGTTTATTTGCCAGCTGTAAGTCCTCTTTGATGAAATTCCTATGCATACCCTTTGCATATTTTCTGATTAGATTGTTGGTGTTTTTAATGCTGAGATTTGAGAGTTCCTTATTTAATTAATTATTTATTTGAGATGGAGTCTGACTCTGTTGCCCAGGCCAGGCTAGAGTACAGTGGCATGATCTTGGCTCTCTGCAACCTCTGCCTCCCAAGTTCAAGCGATTCTCCTGCTTCAGCCTCCTGAGTAGCTGGGATTACAGGCAGGTGCCGCTATATCTGGCTAATTTTTGTATTTTTAGTAGAGACAGGGTTTTGCCATGTTGGCCAGGCTGGTCTTGAACTCCTGACCTCAGATGATCAGCCCACCTTGGCCTCCCAAAGTTTTGGGATTACAGAGTCCTTTACATATTTTTAGATACAATTCCTTTGACAGATATGTAACTTGCAAATATTAACTCCCAGTCTGTAATTTGTCTTCGAATACTCCTACCAGTCTTTCACTGAGCAAAAGTTAATTTTGATGAAGTCCAATTAACTGACGTTTCCTTTTATGGATGGTGCTTCTGGTGTCAAGTCTAAGAACTCTGCTAGACCAGCAGAACTCTGCCTGAAGATTTTCTCCTATTTTTTTTTTCCTTTTTTTGATGTCCTATAATTTTACATTTAAGTTCAAGATCCATTATAAGTTAAAAATTGTAGAATATGGGAAGGTTAGTTCAGGATTTTTTTGTGTGGGGTTTTCGCCAGATGAATGTATAATTGCTTCAGCACCATTTATTGAAAAGGTGACCACTTTTCCTCATTGAGCTGCTTTCTTCCTTCTTCAAAAATTAATTGAAAAAGCCACTCGATGCCGGGCGCGGTGGCTCAAGCCTGTAATCCCAGCACTTTGGGAGGCCGAGGCGGGTGGATCACGAGGTCAAGAGATCGAGACCATCCTGGTCAACATGGTGAAACCCCGTCTCTACTAA
>NW_016108069.1:363229-366677 GCF_001604975.1 Cebus imitator | reverse complement strand
GAAACTCCATCTCAAAAAAAAAAAAAAAAAAAGAAAAGAAAAAGCCACTCGAGGTGGGTTATGCCTGTAATCTGAGCACTTTGAGAGGTAGAGGCAAGATGATTACTTGAGACCAGGAGTTCGAGACCAGCCTGGCCAACATGGCAAAACTCCATCCCTACTAAAAATACAAATTAGGGCTGGACGAGGTGGCTCATGCCTGTAATCTCAGCACCTTGGGAGGCCGAGGTGGGTGGATCACAAGGTCAGGAGATCCAGACCATCCTGGCTAACACAGTGAAATCCCATCTATACTAAAAACACAAAAAATTAGCCAGGTGTGGTGGCAAGTGCCTGCAATCACAGCTACTTGGGAGGCTGACACAGGAGAATCGCTCGAGCCTGAGAGGCAGAGGTTGCAGTGAGCCAAGATCTTGCCACTGCACTCCAGTGTGGGTGACAAAGCGAGACTCCATCTCAAAATACAAAGAAACAAACAAAAATACAAATTAGCTGGGCATAGTGGCACATGCCATTAATCCCAGCTGCTGGGCTACTGAAGGCAGGCTGAGGTGGGAGGATTGCTTGAGGCTGGGAGGTGGAGGTTGTAGTGAGCCAAGACTGTGCCACTGCACTCCAGCCTGGGCAACAGAGCGGCACCCTGTCTCAACAACAACAACAAATTAATTGGGTATATTTGCATAAATCTATTTCTGGGTTCTCTATGTCTCACTGATCAATGAGACTTATCTCTCCTCCAGTACCACACCGTTTTAATTACTATAGCTAAGAGTAAAGACTTGACATCTGCAAGGGTGGTTACTCCCAATTCATTCTTTTTAAAAATTGTTCCCCTAGGCTGGGCACAGTGGCTCACGCCTTTAATCCCAGCACTTTGGGAGGCCGAGGCGGGCGGATCACAAGGTCAAGAGATCTAGACCATCCTGGCCAACATGGTGAAACCCCATCTCTACTAAAAATACAAAAATTAGCTGGGTGTGGTGGAGTGCTCCTGTAGTCCCAGCTACTTGGGAGGCTGAGGTAGAAGAATTGCTTGAACCCGGGAGGCAGAGGTTGCAGTGAGCCGAGATCCTGCCACTGCACCCCAGCCTGGCACCTGGCGACAGAGAGAGACTCTATCTCAAAAAAAAAATTTTTTTTCCGTCTAATCTAGAGCCTTTCCTTTTTCATAGAAATTTTCGGATAAGCTTTTCTTTATTTAGAAAATTTTGCTGGGATTTTAATAGAAATTTTGGTAAACCTATAGTTCAATTTTGGGGAGAATTTACATCTTTACTATGTTAAATATTTAGTCTTTCAATTTTTTTTTTTTTTTGAGACGGGATCTCCCTTTGTTGCTCAGACTGGCCTCGAACTCCTGGGCTCAGGCAATCGTCCTGCCCTAGCCTCCTGAGTAGCAGGGTTACAGGTGTGCACCACCTGCCCCAAATCTTGCTTGAGCCTGGGAGTTTAGGACCAGCCTGGGCAACACAGAAGACTCCATCTCTACAAAAGATAAAAATAAATTAGCTGGTTCACTGGAACCTAGTCATTTTGATTTTATAAAATTAAGAAAAAGAGAAAAAAAAGTAAAAAAATAAATTAGCTGTGCATGGTGGTGTGCACCTGTAGGCCCAGCTACTCAGGAGGCTGAGGTGGGAGGATCACTTGAGCCTGGGAGGCAGAGACTGCAGTGAGCCATAATTGCACCATTGCATTCCAGCTAAGGCAACAGAGTGAGACTCTGTCTCAAACAAAACAGTTGTTATTTTTGTTTGTTTGTTTGTTTCTTTCTTTCTTTCTTTCTTTTTTTGAGACAGAGTCTTGCTCTGTCACCAGGCTGGAGTGCAATGGCGCCATCTTGGCTCACTGCAACCTCAGCCTCCTGGGCTCAAGCGATTCTTCCACCTCAGCCTCCGGAGTAGGCTGAGGGACCAGCCTACTCCGGGACCCTCAGAGGGACCAGAGGCGTGTGTTACCATGCCCGGCTAATTTTTGTATTTTTAGTAGAGACAGGGTTTCACCATGTTGGCCAGGATGGTCTCGATCTCTTGACCTTGTGATCCACCCACCTCAGCCTCCCAGAGTATTGGGATTACAGGAGTGAGCCACCGCACTCAGCCTGTTGATTTCTTTTTTTAAGATGGAGTCTTGTTCTGTCACCCAGGCTGGAGTGCAAAGGTGTGATCTCGGCTCACTGCCACCTCCGTCTCCCAGGTTCAAGCAATTCTCTTGCCTCAGCCTCCCGAGTAGCTGGGACTACAGGTGCATGTCACCATCTCCCAACTAGTTTTTTACTAAAGACGGGGTTTCACCATGTTGGCCAGGATGGTCTCAAACTCTTTACCTCGTGATCTGCCCCCCTCAGCCTCCCAAAGTGTTGGAATTACAGGTTTGAACCACTGCGCCCAGCCCATTATATTGTTAAATAAATAAATTTTAATGAAAAAAATAAATAAATGAAATAAATTTAAAGAGCAATTGACCAGAGCTGGAGATAGGTGAGGGAGGGGTGGGTGGGGCTATAAATCTTGAGGTGATGACACAAGTATCTTTTTTTTTTTTTTGAGGCAGGGTCTAGCTCTGTCACCCAGGCTGTAGTACAGCAGTGTGATCATGGGTCACTCACTGCAGCCTCAACCTCATCTCAAGAGATTCTCCCACCTCGACCTCCCGAGTAACTGGGATTATAGGTGTGTGCCACCATGCCCAGCTAATATTTTTTATTTTTTGTAGAGGTAGGGTCTCACTGCATTGCCCAGGTTAGTCTTCAACTTCCAGGCTCAAGTGATCCTCCTGCCTCAGCCTCCAAAGTGTTGGGATTACAGGTGTCAGCCACTGTGCCTGGCCCAGGGAAGTGTCTTGATTGTGGTGGTGGACACCTGAAGCTGCATGTAACAAAGTTGCACAGAGAGCCCCCTCCTACACACACACAACAAGTGCATGTGTAACTGGTGAAATCTCAATAAACTCCATGGCTTGAACCAATGTCAACTTTCTGGGTTTTAGATTGTATTATAGTGGCCAAGTGCAGTGGCTCATCCCTGTAATCTCAGCACTTTGGGAGGCCGAAGCTGGTGGATCACTTGAGCTTGGAAGATGCAGACCATCGTGGGCAACATGGTGAAATCCCATCTATACCAAAAATAAAAATAAAAATAAAAGGCCAGGTGCAGTGGCTCACACCTATAATCCCAGCACTTTGGGAGGCCAAGGCAGGCAGATTGCCTAAGGTCAGGTGTTTGAGATCAGCCTGACCAACATGGTGAAACCCCATCTCTACTAAAAATACAAAAATTAGCTGGGCATAGTAGCGTATGCCTGTAGTCCCAGCTACTCAGGAGGTTGAGGCATGAGAATAGTTTGAAACTGGGAAGCGAAGGTTGTAGTGAGCTGAGATTGTGCCACTGCACTCCAGCCTGGGTGACAGAGCGAGACTCCATCTCAAAAAAAAGAAAAAAAAAAAGAG
>NW_016108069.1:354301-362654 GCF_001604975.1 Cebus imitator | reverse complement strand
GGTTTTCACTATGTTGGCCAGGATGGTCTCGATCTCTTGACCTCGTCATCCACCCGCCTCAGCCTCCCAAAGTGCTGGGATTACAGGCATGAGCCACCGTGCCCGGCCCCTTCTTTTCATATGTCATCCCATTCTCACCCTTTCCCCAAGGGGGTGACCCAAAGGCTTACATGCCAGTATGGCTTCTGTGATCCAGAGTCTATGAGTTAAAAGATCACTTGCCTCCAGCACATATGATATATGACTAGCATTAGGAAGAGAACAACTGCAGCAAACAAACAAAGAAGCAATGTAATTCAGAAGGTGGGAGGACAGTGGAGTCACAGCAGTGGCTGCTCCCTGCCCGTCTGCTTTTCCTTCCCTCTGCTGTCCCTCCGCTCTGGAGGTAGAGGGAATTATGCGTCAGCCCATCTGGGAGCCCTCTTCCCATTGACTGAAAATGATATTGTCCCTGCTTTCTAGACGGTTTATTTTCTTTCATGGTCACATTAGACTTGGGAATAACACCACCTGCTTCCTACTGGTGTAAATTTGGGGGCTTGGGTGTCGCCTTTGAGGTTAAGTAATTACGTAATTGCAGGCCATATTTGTGTTTTTTTTCTTTTTTTCTTTTTGAGACAGAGCCTCTCTCTACTGCCCAGGCTGGAGTGCAATGGTGGGATCTTGGCTCACTGTAACCTCCACCTCCTGGGTTTAAGCAATTCTCCTGCCTCAGCCTCCTGAGTAGCTGGGATTATAGGCCCACACCACCATACCTGGCTAATTTTTTTTATTTTTAGTAGAGACGAGGTTTCTCCATGTTGGTCAGGCTGATCTCGAACTCCGGATCTCGTGATCCACCTGCCTTGGCCTCCCAAAGTGATGGGATTACAGGTGTGAGCCACCACATCCAGCCCCATCTCTCACATTTCTTGAGTACTAAATGACTGACAATGATATTTTCTTTCTTTTTTATTTTTCTGCAACTGAGTCTTGCTGTGTCGCCAGGCTGGAGTGGAGTGACATGATCTCAGCTCACTGCAATCTCCACCTCCTGAGTTCAAACCATTCTCCTGCTTCAGCTTCCCCAGTAGCTGGGATTACAGGCACACATTACCACACTCAGCTAATTTTTGTATTTTTAGCAGAGATGGGTTTCACCATGTTGGCCAGGATGGTCTCAATCTCCTGATCTTGTGATCCGCCCACCTTGGCCTCCTAAAGTGCTGGGATTACAGGCATGAGCCACCGCGCCTGGTCCATATTTCAAGATACCCTAACTTTTTTTAGTGTGATGAAAATATTTTAGAACTAGGAGAGGTGGTGGTTGCTCACCATTGTGAGTGTACTAAATAACACCAAATTGGAATACTTTTTTTTTTTTTGAGACAGAGTCTTGCCATGTTGCCAGGCGCCAGGCTGGAGTGCAATGGCATAATCTCGGCTCACTGCAATCTCCGCCTCCTGTGTTCAAGCAATTCTCCTGCCTCAGCCTCCCGAGTAGCTGGGACTACAGGAGCACACCACCACACCCAGTTAATGTTTTTATTTTTTGGTAGAGACGGGGTTTCACCATGTTAGCCAGGCTGGTCTCGATCTCTTGACCTTGTGATCCGCCCATCTTGGCCTCCCAGAGTGCTGGGATTACAGGCATGTGCCACCTCGCCCAGCCTGGAATACTTTAAAATAGTTCATTTTATATCATGTTAATTTCATCGCAAAAAAAGGAACTTGGGAGAAAGATCTTCCTACAGCTGTGATAGGGTATGAAAGTATCTGACTGGGGCTTCTACTGGGTTTTAGTCACAGGGATTGCTCATCCCATTGGGATCTATTGCCTATATTCAAAATGACAGTGCTAAATTTCTTCTCAACTGAGTTCACAGATCTCTTTCCCTGAATTCTATCCACAGATCCCATGGTGGTCCATGGACCCCAGAGTAATAATCCCTGCCCTAGGGGATGACAGGACCATAAGAGGAAGGGACCTGGGTCCCTGAATCAAACAGAGGAAGTCACCTGCTGAATCGGAATGCCTCAATGGACAGCTAGCAAAAAATAAACTGATAGTGTAGCAACGTACAGATTTTGTTTGTATCTGTTCATTAGAGCAGTGAGTGTTACCCTGAGCCAATAAATTCCCATTTCTGCTTAAATCACTTTAAATCAGGTTTTACTATAGAAGCTGAATGAGTCCCGGTAAATTCAGAGAGTGGCCCATGAATCAAGTTATGCCTGAAGAAACCTGGGAGTCCTGTTTGGGGCTCCTAGATAAAACCTCGTGGCCCCTCCATCTCCGGGAGGACCTACATCTCCTGCATCTCTTCAGCTTCACTGATGTTCCCCTTGGAGACCCTGCACAGGGGTTCTGGACTGACCCACTGCCTGCAGAGGCAGGTGGGCTGCTGTGGGGCCACAGTTCAGTGCGCAATGCCCTTTTGGGTGTCCTTGAGGCAACCGCCACTCCTCATCTAGAGTGTTGTGGCATTCTGGGGACAGTCAGGTCAGTTTCTGGAAATTTTTTTTTTTTTTTTAAGAGCCGTGTTTTCTCCATGTTGATCAGACTGGTCTCCAACTCCCAACCTCAGGTGATCCACCCCCCATCAGCCTCCCAAAGTGCTGGGATTACAGGTGTGAGCCACCATGCCCAGCTCAGTTTTTGGAAACTTAATAAGTCTTGTGTTAACCTGCCAGGAACAAGAGTCACTGTGCCCTAAACTCTCCAAGGGCAATCTCCATAATAAATGCCTGTTTAGGCTGCACATGGTGGCACACACTTGTAATCCCAGCACTTTGGGAGGCCAAGGTGAGCAGATCATCTGAGGTCAGGAGTTCAAGACTAGCCTGGGCAATGTGGAAGAACCCCATCTCTACTGTAAATAAAATTAGCTGGGCATGGCAGCGCATGCCTGTGATCCCAGCTACTTGGAAGGCTTAGGAAGGAGAATCACTGGAACCCCAGGCAGCGGAGATTACAGTGAGTTGAGGTCACACTACTGCACTCCAGCCTGGGCAACAGAGGGAAATTCTGTCTCAAATAAATAAATAAATAAAAATAAAATAAAAAATGCCTGTCCTAGGTCAGCCTCCTGCTCTCAGGCCAATACCTCATATTCTATAATAAGTAGCAGGGAAACTCAAAATGTTTTTCTCCCAGGGGAGTATCAGTGATTAATCTGCCTGCAGGCACTGGCGCCTGGGGGCATCTCCCTGGAACTCTACCCTGGCCAGGCAGGCAGCCAAGCAGATCCACCCTCCAGCGGCTCACGCCCAAGCCCCATGCAGCCCCAACGCCCCGGCCTCATACACCACACACCTGACCAGCAGAAACTCCTAGGGGGAGGATGATCAATACAATACCGACTGTCTAAACCGCCTAGAGCTTTGCTTGCTTTTTTTTCTTCCGGATTGACAATGGGACCCACTGGTTTAAATTTAGAGGTTATTTTATCTCAAACAGTGTCTGGTCATTGAAGAAAAACACACAGAGTATATGATTTGAAATGTGCTTAACATGCTTTTAAAAATAAATTTGTCCTGTTTCTAGGCCTTTTAGACACCCCGTATTAAGCCTTAAGTCAAAGAGCCTTAAAGGCTACCCTGTCTGTATCTGGACTTCTCATCATGGGAATCAGTAAGTGTGACAGGTTTATTATTTAAGGCCAGCACATGGTAATCAATTCAAACACTTGTCTCTGGGTCTCTGGGGAGTGTGGCTAGAATAAGGACAGGGATGAGAGATCCACTTCCTTCTTCATGGCTTTCTGCTTTTTAAGTTTTACTAATTTTTTCAACTTTTTTTTTTTTTTTTTTTNTAGAGACAGGGTTTCACCCTGTCAGCCAGGTTGGTCTCCAGCTCCTAACCTCGTGATCCTCCCGCCTTGGCCTCCCAAAGTGCTGGGATTACAGGTGTGAGCCACCGCGCCCAGCCTAAGTTTTACTATTTTATTTTATTTTGTTTTATTTTTTGAGACCTAGTCTCACTGTTGCCCAGACTAGGATGCAGTGGTGCGATCTTGGCTCACTGCAAACTCCGCCTTTTGGGTTCAAGCGATTCTCCTACCTCAGCCTCCCAAGTAGCTGGGATTCCAGGCGTGCCCCATCATGCCCAGCTAATGTTTGTATTTTTAGTAGAGATGGGGTTTCATCATGTTGGCCAGACTGGTCTCGAACTCCTGACCTCAGGTGATCTGCCTGCCTTGGCCTCCTAAAGTGCTGGGATTATAGATGTGAGCCACAGTGCCTGGCCAGTTTTACTTTTTTTAAAATCATCACTACAGGCCAGGCATGGTGGCTCACATCTGTAATCCCAGAAATTTGGGAGGCCGAGGTGGGTGGATCACCTGAAGTCAGTGTTAAAGCTCACACTCTGAATGAAGAGACCCCCCCATCAAACAAGCTTTGTGAGAGCAACATGGCTGTTTATTCACCATTCACGGTGCAGGTGGACTGAGGCCGAAAAGGGCATTAGCAAAGGGCAGTGAGGTAGCATTTGGTTTTACAGGTTTGGGGTGGGCAGTGGAACGTTACAGAAGTTATTTTAGAGTGGTATTTTGCAAGCTGGGAGGGTTCCTAGAGTGTAGAGTCACGAGGTTGACCAAGGTCGATTACAAAGTCCAGTGACCTTATCAATTAGGGCAGGAACAAGGAACAATAGAGAGTATCTCAAAGTTGGCTGGGCTCAGTGGCTCATGCCTGTACTCCCAGCACTTTGGGAGGCTGAGGTGGGTGGATCATCTGAGGTCAGGAGTTCGAGACCAGCCTGGTGAACATGGTGAAACCCTGTCTCTAAAATAAATAAATAAATAAATAAATAAATATAAAGAGAATGTCTCAAAGTTAAGTAGGTGCCTCAGGGGTTGATCATTTCTTCAGTCTTCCAGTTACTTTAGATTTTCCAGGAACTCTTCTGGAGTGTCTGTGCAGGTCACAGAGGTTAACATGGCATACATGACACTGTCAGCCAGCCTAAAAGACCTTACAGTCAGAAATTCAAGACCAGCCTGGCCAACATGGTGAAACCCTGTCTCTACTAAAAATACAAAAATGAGCCGGGCATGGTGGTGGGTGCCTGTATAGTCCCAGCTATTTGGGAAGCTGAGGTGGGAGAATCGCTTGAATCCAGGAGGCAGAGGCTGCAGTGAGTTGGGATCGTGCTGATGCACTCTAGCTTGGGCAACAGAGCGTGACTCCGTCTCAAAATAAAAATATCATGACTATAAATTATTTTATAATGGCAAAAAAAAAGGTGGTTTAACCTTTAAAAGGTAGGGCCTGGTGTGGTGGCTCATGCCTGTAATCCCAACACTTTGGGAGGCTGAGGAGGAAGGATCACTTGAGCCCAGGAGGTTGAGGCTGCAGTGAGCTCTGATCAAACCACTGGCAGAGGAAGATCCTATCTCTTTTTTTTTTTTTTGAGACGGAGTTTTGCTCCTCTTACCTAGGCTGGAGTGCAATGGCGCGATCTTGGCTCACCGCAACCTCCGCCTCTTGGGTTCAGGCAATTCCCCTGCCTCAGCCTCCTGAGTAGCTGGGATTACAGGCACGCATCACCATGACCAGCTAATTTTTTGTATTTTTAGTAGAGACAGGGTTTCACCATGTTGACCAGGATGGTCTCGATCTCTTGACCTCGTGATCCACCCACCTCGGCCTCCCAAAGTGCTGGGATTATAGGCGTGAGCCACTGCGCCCGGCCCCAATCCCATCTCTTAAAAAAAACAAGAAGCATACGGTCTAGTCACGATGCTGTGTTAGAGAATAATGAAAAAGAAGTTGAAAAGAGAGAAAAAAAAACCAAAAAACAAAAAGTAAAACCAGAAATAAAACCAGATTGGCCACCTTTTCCCCTTCCCACAAATTCTGTACGGTAAGTCTTTGGGGAACACGTCTGAGCTCAGCATGGGAAACCCCGTGTCCTACATTCTGAGACCTTGAGGCATCTTCTCGACTCCACATACTGAGTTTGAGGCCAGGACAACACAGGTGTCCAAGGAAGCAGCTGGCAAGATGCCTGTGCTGTGCAGGCAGAGGCTTGACAGAGCATGGACTTCAGGCCTCTGTCTCTTTCTTCCTTGCTGCTTCTATTCCTCTCTTCCAGCAACAGCATCCCTGACTACCCCCCATCAACTGTTTTTTTTTTTAGAAGAAGTTTTGCTCTTGTCGTCCAGAGTGGAGTGTAATGGCATGATCTTGGCTCACTGCAACCTCTGCCTCCCAGGTTCAAGGATTCCCCTGCTTCAGCCTCTCAAGTAACTGAGATTACAAGCATACACTACCATGCCTGGCTAATTTTTTTTGTATTTTTAGTAGAGACAGGGTTTCACCATGTGGGCCAGGCTGGTCTTAAATTCCTGACGTCAAGTGATCTGCCTGCCTCAGCCTCCCAAAGTGCTGGGATTATAGGCATGAGCCACTCTGCCTGGCCCCCTTCAAATCTTTCCATGTATGCTTGCGTACAGCTGAAGACGACCTGCCCCCATGATTAGGGCATGTGACTTCTTCCTGATGGGTGTATGACACGCACCAGAACACGGTGTTTGATTTGGCTAGGACCGCTATTTGACCATTTAGGGGATGCTCTCTTTCCTGCCAGGCTTGAACCTTGAAGGAGCTGGTATCCCCTTTGCTTGAATATGGTACCTGATGATAAAGTTACCATGGAGGTGAGCAGAACCGAGTGGCATTAGCTCCCAGATCAAGCCATACCTGCAGCTAGTGGACTCTTCCTGGTCTTGTAAAGCTATCTGAGCCAACTAAATTCCTTTGTCTCCCTCTTAAAGCTGTTTGAGTTAGGTTTTCAACCAATTGCAGGCTAATACAATGGGCTCAGGGACAAAGGATAACAAGGGTAAGATATGATTGGGATGAGAAACTGCATCTAGGATACCAGGCCCTGTCTAAGGAAAACTGTGGTCTGCAAGCCTCAAGTCCAGAGAAGGGAAGACAGATGACCAGGATGTGTCCATGTCTCTGGCACTGCGTGGCAGTGAGAAATTTTGGTCATCAATGCTGATCTCTGGCCACCAAGCCTGCAGCCCTAGAGAAGAGGGGTCCAACAGTTAGAGCTGAATGACTCCACAGGCCTGTATTTAGACTCACCAAACAACCTCTGAATGGGTTTGCTTCCCTCTAGAATGTGCTTTCCTACTAGTAGATGGTTTGTCACACAGCTGTTCAGTTTGTCTTACAAATAAACCTTGGGACCTGCTTCATTCATCAGTCTCCTGTGAATTTCAGTTCTTGTGGTCAGTCTCTAATCAGCACTGCATGTCTCTGGGTTATGGTCCACATCATCTCTGTTCATTTTCTTTTGCCTATAACAGAATCTCTCTCTCTCTCTCTTTATTTTATTTTATTTTATTTTATTGAGATAGAGTCTTGCTCTGTTGCCAGGCTGGAGTGTAGTGGTGTGATCTTGGCTCACAGAAACCTCTGCCTCCTGGGCTAAAGCAATTCTCCTGTCGCAGCCTCCCTAGTAGCTGGGACTACAGATGTGCACCACACATCCACTTAATTTTTGTATTTTTAGTAAAGACAGGGTTTCTCCATGTTGGCCAGGCTGGTGTCAATCTCTTGACCTCATGATCCTCTCAACTCAGCCTCCCAAAGTGCTGGAATTACAGGTATGAGCCACTGCACACAGCTCACATAATATCTTACGCTGGGTAGTTTATATAGAAAAGGAATTTCTTTTTCTTTCTTTCTTTTTTTTTTTTGAGACAGAGTCTCACTCTGTTGCCAGACTGGAGTGCAGTGGCGGGATCGTGGCTCCCTGCAACCTTCACTTCTCAGGTTCAAGCGATTCTCCTTCCTCAGCCTCCTGAGTAGCTGGGGCTACAGGCACACCACGATGCGCAGCTAATTTTTGTATTTTTAGTAGAGATGGAGTTTCACTATGCTGGCCAGGAGGGTCCCAATCTCTTGACCTTGTGATCCACCTGGGATTACAGGCATAGGCCACCACACCCAGCCAAAAAGGAATTTATTTCTTACAGTTCTGGAGGCTGAGAAGTCCAAGATCAAGGGGCCACATCTAGTGAGTGCCTTCCTATTGGTGGAGACTCCCTGCAGTCCCAAAGCAGCACAGGGGATCACATGGCTACTGGGCTGGGTGTGCAGAGGTGCTATCTCAGGTCCTTCTTCCTCTTCCTACAAAAGCACCGGTTCCTCTCCCATGATAACCAATTAATCCATTAACCCATTAACTGATCTATGAATAAATTAATTTATTCACGTGGGCTGAATTTTACCTCAGTTAAAGAAAATAGGGTAACCTAACCTTGAGAACATTATCATAGAAGCTTTGAGGAATTATTTAGCTTTATATATATGTATTGTGAAATTCAAATACTTATTTCCCAGACTCTTATTC
>NW_016108069.1:342014-351031 GCF_001604975.1 Cebus imitator | reverse complement strand
GTCTGGACCTGGGCTTTTTTTGGGTGGTAAGCTCTTAATTGCTGCCTCAACTTCAGACCTTGTTATGGGTCTGTTCAGGGTTTCGGCTTCTTCCTGGTTTAGGCTTGGGAGGAGGCAAGTGTCCAGGTATTTATCAATTTCTTCCAGGTTTACTAGTTTATGTGCATAGAGTTGTTTGTAATAATCTCTGATGGTGGCTTGAATTTTGGTGGAATCTGTGGTGATATCCGCTTTATCGTTTTTTATTGCATCAATTTGGTTATTCTCTCTTTTCTTTTTTATTAATCTGGCTAGCAGTCTGTCTATTTTGTTGATCTTTTCAAAAAAACAGCTCCTGGATTTATTGATTTTTTGAAGGGTTTTTGTGTCTCTATCTCCTTCAGTTCTGCTCTGATCTTAGCTATTTCTTGTCTTCTGCTAGACTTTGAGTTTTTTTGATCTTGTTCCTCTAGCACTTTCAGTTTTAACTATAGGGTGTCAATTTTTGATCTCTCCTTGCTTCTCATGTGGGCACTTATTGCTATATATTTTCCTCTAGAGACTGCTTTAAATGTGTCCCAGAGATTCTGGTATGTTGTATCTTCATTCTCGTTGGTTTTGAAGGACATCTTTATTTCTGTCTTCATTTCAGTGTTTATCCAGTCAACATTCAAGAGCAAGTTGTTCAGTTTCCATGAAGCTGTGCGGTTCTGGGTTAGTTTTTGAATTCTGAGTTCTAACTCGATTGCACTGTGGTCTGGCTTCTCTTTTGTTAATTCTGTCTTCATGAGTGCTGGAGGGGACACATATTCAAACCATAGCAACGTTCTCCATCGGTCCTGGGTTGGAATTCCAGTGCTCCAGTCATGTTTGAGTGACAGACACCACAGCAACAGCAACAATTATGGCCATGACCCGGGTGTCCATTTTCATTATTCAACCACCCATCTGAAGCCATCCTCTCAGGGTTAACAGGAATCCTGGACAGAAATATCGTTACAATTAAGCATTAATCAGGCAGCATTTTGACCCATTTCCTTATAACAGAAAGTCATGTAGCTCCAGACACTGACCATGTGCAGCCCCTTTGTTCCTACAGACAGGATTTCTGACATTAGAGTCTGAAGGCTTTTGTTTAAGAATCACTTAAGCAGCTGGGTATGGTGGCGCACGCCTGTAATCCCAGCACTTTGGGAGGCAAAGGTGGATAGATTGCTTGAGACCAGGAGCTGGAGACCAGCCTGGGCAACATGGTGAAACCCCATCACAACAAAAACAACAATTAGCTGGGTGTGGTGGTGTGTCCCTGCAGTCCCCCACTCCAGAGGCTGAGGTGGGAGGATCACCTGAGCCCAAGGAGGTTGAGACTGCAGTGAGCTGTGATCATGCTACTGCACTCCAGCCTGGGTGACAGAGTGAGACCCTATCTCTAAAATAAAATAAAATAAATAAATAAATATAGCCTGGGAGCGGTGGCTCATGCCTGTAATCCCAGCACTTTGGGAGGCTGAGGCGGGTGGATCAAGAGAGTTTGACACCAGCCTAGTCAACATGGTGAAACCCAGCCTCAACTGAAAATACCAAAATTAGCTGGGCGTTGTGGCATGCTCTGTAATCCCAGCTACCCAGGAGGCTGAGGCAGGAGAACTCCTTGAAGCTGGGAGGCAGAGCTTGCAGTGAGCTGAGATCTCGCCACTGCACTCCAGCCTGGGTGACAGAGCAAGACTTGGTGGGGCACAGGTGGTCAGGCCTGTAATCGAGCACTGTGGGATCCCAAGGAAGGCAGATAACGAGTTCAGGAGATTGAGACCACCCTGGCCAATATGGTGAAACCCTGTTTCTACACAAAATACAAAAATTAGCTAGGTGTGGTGGCAGGTGCCTGTAATACCAGTTACTCAGGAGGCTGAGGAAGGAAAATCGCTAGAACCCAGGAAGCAGAGGTTACAGTGAGCCGAGATCACACCACTGCACTCCAGCCTGGTGACAGAGTGAAACTGTATCTCAAACAAACAAAGAAACAAACAAAAAACAAAGACAAAGCAAGACTCTGTCTCAGGGAAAAAAAAATAAAGAACGAAAATAAATAAAATACATATACAGGAGGCTGAGGCAGGAAAATCGTTTGAACCCAGGAGGCAGAGGTTGCAGTGAGCTGAGATTGCATCACTGCACTCCAGCCTGGGTGACAGAGCAAGACTCCATCTCAATCAATCAGTAGAAGTACTCAAGCAGAACCTGAATTCCAGTGTAACAGCTGATGCCAACCAGTTTGAAGACCCCCCCAACCCCCACCCAAAGGAACCAAATCAGCATGAGAACACCCTGCTTCACCCTGCTCACCTTGACAAACCAACAATCTCCACTCTTCAGCCCACTCTAAAACCCTTGAAAACCCTGGCCCCAAACTCATCAGGGAGGCAGATTTGGTTTCCTCCAGTCTCCACGTCCTGTGGCCCTAGGATTAAACCTGTTCCTCTGCTGCAGCCTGGTGTCTTGGTGCACTGACTTGCTGTGCACATCTGATGATGACCCTATTCCGGTCACATATCCATCTGTGCAATGCATTTATGGAGTTAAATTAGAATTATTTTGGTTGTAAGCTACAGAAGCCAAACTCAAATTAATTTAAGCAAAAATGAATAAATAAATAAAGTATTGGTGTGTATGCTTGGAATAGGTCACATGCTAAAGAGAAAAACTACTGAAATCAAGGTGTCAGGACTTTACTCTGAGACTCCACATCTTCATCACTGTCTCATCTCTCCCTGTGGTGAGGAAGATGGTGCTGGCTGCCAGCAATTCACGCTGTCCTAGCTTAGCACATCTCAATCCCAGATGGCTCTTGCTTTGGTACTGCCTGGTTGCAGTAGAAACAAGGCCCAGGCCAGGCCAGTGAGAGCCTGCCCTGGGTCTTCGGCTGGAACCGTTAGGAAAGAAGTATCTTCTCTAAGTGGAGAAGCTGGTAGAATCTAAGCCTGCAGGTGTTGGTGGCATCTTTCCTGCCTGTGTGAGGCCAGGAGAGAGAGTGGAGAGCAGGGTGGAGGGTGGGAGGTGAGATCGATTCTTGATGCTGCCTTGCAATGCCTGAATGGTTCAGCCATGTGGCACTTGAATATGTCAATTCCCTCTTTCTTGCAAAGACTATTGAGTTGTGAGTTTCATAACTTGCAATGGGAGGCCTAATGTGAGGGGCACTTTGATCTGGGTCTGAAAGGGTGAATAGGCATTTTGCAGGGTTCTTTTCAGATATGCAGAAAGAACAGGGCATGCACAGCAGAGCCACCATTGTACCCTCCTGGTGGTAGTAAGTCTCCCCAGAGGGCTCCAATAAGTCCACCCGCCCTGTATGCGCACACAGCTCTACACAGCTCCTGAATCTGGCTTGGGCTTGTGCCTGCTTTAATTAGCAGAATACTGAAGTGGCCTTCTTCAGAAGGCTTGGCAGCTTTGGTTTCCTCTTGGAGTCCCTGGTTGTCATGTAAGAAGTGCACGATGACCTCCTGCTGGAGAGAGAAGTCACACACAAAGGCTGAAAGGATGGGATTAGACACTGCAGGGGAGGCCTCATTAGGGGGCACTGAACTGCCAGACGTTCAACACCCAGCTGCCACCTATGGCACAGGCATGAGGCCCCAAGGGAGAATATCAGACTCGTGAGATACAGTAAAACTGTTGCTTTATGCTACTGAGTTTTTTGTTGTGCAACGAGACCTCCCCTCCTCCATACACACCATGCCAGTCACAAGGGAATAGCTCTCTCTTTTTCTTTTTTAAATACAGTGTCTTGCTCTGTTGCCCAGGCTGGAGTGCCACGGTGCAACCTTAGCTCACTGCAACCTCTGCCTCCTGGATTCAAGTGATTCTCACACTTCAGCCTCCCAAGTAGCTGGGATTACAGGCGCCTATCACCATGACTGGCTAATTTTTTTTGTATTTTTAGTGGAGATGGGGTTTTGCCATGTTGGCCAGGCTGGTCTCCAACTCCTGGCCTCAAGTGATCTGCCCACCTTGGCCTCCCCAAAGTACTGGGATTAAGGCATGAGTTACCTCGCCCGGCCAAGAGTAGCTCCCTCTGGCCCTACAAATTACAAAAAGGCACCCAGGCTGGAGCACATGCAGCCAGGGCACTCACACAGGCAGGAGAGGCCCTGTGGGATGTCTGTTCCATCGGCCCCTCAGCCTGGATGCTCTGTACAGCACAGGGCTGCATGACTCCCTCCACCTGGGGCTGGAGGAGTCTCTGGAGGGAAGGCCACAGGCAGCGTGCTGGTCTGCAGGTGTTCTTCCTGACTCCTGGGCTTTTGCATTGCCCTCCTTTTGCCCAGTGTCCTATGGCCCTAGAGGCATGGGCTATCACTACTGATGTCATGGCAATGCCAAGCAATGACTATCCCAACACCATGCTGCGGAGAGGGAGATCTTGATCTTTTTTTTTTTTTTTTAATATTTTTTTTTCTTAATTTTTATAATTTTTTTTCTTTTTTTAAGATGGCTTTCACTATGTTGGCCAGGCTGGTCTTGAACTCCTGACCTCAGGTGATCCACCCACCTTGGCCTCCCAAAGTGCTAGGATTACAGGCGTTAGCCACCGGGCCCGGCCCATCTTGATCTTTGAGCAGCTTTTGTCCCTCATCCTTTCCTTGCCCTTCCAGCCAGGTCTCCACCATCCCAGACTACAGCAACCCATTTCCCACATCCCCCGCTCAAAACAGGCTTCAATGAAGTAGAAGCTTTGGTTTGTTGCTACTGTTATTTACTAGAACCTGTCTCACTCTCATTTCTTCAGGGTTGATTTTCCAGAAAGCAGTTAGCAACCTATCCTAGTTTGCCACATAGGTGGGCAGACAGCTATTCCTTTTCCTACCCTTTAGTATGTAGCTCGAATTTTTATTTTTTTTAGACGGAGTCTCACTCTGTCTCCAGGCCGGAGTGCAGTGGCAAGATTTCGGTTCACTGCAACCTCGCCTTCCAGGTTCAAGCGATTCTCCTGCCTCAGCCTCCCGAGTAGCTAGGATTACAGGCGCCCGCCACCACGCCCGGCTAATTTTTTGTATTTTTGGAAGAGACGGGGTTTCGCCATGTTGGTCAGGCTGGTCTCAACTCCCGATCTCAGATGATCTGCTCGCCTCGGCCTCCCAAAGTGCTGGATTACAGGTGTGAGCCACCGCGCTCGGCCAAAAATACAAAAAAATTTAGCCGGGCGTGGTGGCGGGCGCCTGTAGTCCCAGCTACTCGGGAGGCTGAGGCAGGAGAATCGCTTGAACCTGGGAGGCGAGGTTTCAGTGAGCCGAGATCTCCTAACTGCACTCCAGCCTGGCGACAGAGTGAGACTCCATCTCAAATAAAACAAAACAAGTCTTTTGGGTGTTATTCTTGGCCGTAGACTGTGAGCTTATTCAGGGCAGGGTGGAGTCTGATTCATCTCTCTGCCCTGAGCATCAGTCAAGTACTATTTCCCAATGTAAGCATCATGAATCAGCCAGTCATTTCTCTGCTCTCCTTCAATCACAAGAGTTTGCCCTGAACAGAACATCTTGATCTTTGAACGCAGCAGCTCCTGTCCATTACTCAGGTTAGGACCCCAGCACCAAAACTGTCCATTAAGGTACTGGAATGAATTACCACTAATGGACCGAAACGGGCTATTAACTTATTTTTTTCTGCATAATTGAGATAGGAATAATTATTCGACTGTTCACTTTTGAATGTCTTGTCTTTAGGCAGAGCAAAATACTGTCTACCATCAAAAATCTGTGTTTCGACGTGATTGACAGGTGAAGGCCTAAGGAAAAGGAAGAGGAGAAAAAGGGAGGAGGATCAAGGAAAAGAAGGAAAGGGGAGATAAAAGTGGACAACCCAAGGCGGAAAAAGAGCTAGATGAAAAATGGAGGAGCGCTAAGGAGACGAGAAAATAGAAGCGCCAAGGAAGGAAAGGAGAGAGAAGAGCGGGAAGAGAAGGAAAGGATGGACGGAAGGAAAGACGCAGGGAGGGAGGACGGGAGGCGGGGAGGCAGGGTCCTCAGCGCGCCGGGCCGAGCCACCGCTCCCCAACGCGGGGGTGAGGAGGCGGGCCTGGGCAGCGGCGTGCCGAGAGCGACCCCTGCGCCGAAGGCCGGATGGTTGCGCCCGGAGATGGCGGCCAATGAGCGGCCGGGATGTTGGAGCGGAGGTGGCGGTCCGGGCGCTCGCTGGCTGAGAGACGGCAGCCACCGCCATGATGCTTGTTTGCTTTCAATGAAAGCTAGGGGGGCGCGGAGGAGGAGGCGTCGGCGTCGGTGGCGGCGGCGTCGGCGGCGCGGAGGCGAAGGCGGCGGCGGCGGGCGCAGCGAGGAGGGCGAGGCCGGAGGCCGAGAGGGCGGGAGGGCGTAGTGGCCGCCCGTTGGGGCGGCTGAGACGGGCGGCTGAAGTAGTGGCTCTCGGAGGGGGAACAAAGAGCGGCGGCTAAGGCGGCAGAGGAGCGGCGGCAACTGCGCTGCAGCAACGGGCGGGACTGGTATGGTGGTTCCACAGGTCAGACCGCGCTGCACTCACAGGAAGGAGGCGGCGGCAGCGGCGGAGGAAGGCGGCGCACCCCGAGAGGTGAGCGGTGAGCGGGGCAGGCCCGAGGCCCTGCTGGGGCGCTGCTCTCCGCTCCGGCCGGGCACGGATCCCCTATCGGCTGGGCTCCAGGGCCCCAGAGCGTGCCGGGCTCCGTCGCGGGCAACTTTAGTTTCTTGGGCTGCGGTTCTGCTGCTCAGTAAGCTGGCGGCTGTTGGGGGGGCCCCTTCGAGGTGCTGCGGTCCCGCCCTGCTCCGGGCCGAGCCCGGGGGTTGGGGGCGTTGATTGACGGCGGCGACGGCGCGCAGTGGGGAGGGGGCCGGCGCTGGGCTCCCGGATCCCAGCTGATCCTGGCTGCGGTAGCCAGAGGAGGCGAGTCCGTGTCCCGGGACTCGTGGCCAAGATGGGTGGCAACTTTTGAGGAGCGCTCTGTGGATGGCGCGCTGCGTGGTGTGGAACTTGGCACTTCGTAGTGGCAATTACTGTCAAGAGAGAAACCAACTGTTTATCCCCTCCCCCCAAAATGTTTTTAAAATTCAGTTTAACGCAGATTTTGTGGGGAGAGGACAGGGCGGATTACAGGTTAAAGAAGCACTTAGCATGCAATGAAGAGATTTATCGTATTGCTAAGGATTCGGAGATTGTACTACTGGTTTCTTGAAGTTTTCTCTGGTAACCCAAATTACATCCCTCCTTTTTTTCAACACTAATCGTTATTTTCTTTGGAAACTTTTCCGTTGACTTTACCTCCTTCACCTTCCTTGAAGAGCTTGCTAACAACACTTGTAGCCTTACTTCTGTTTTTAACCGTTATTGCCATTGACAACATTGTGAATGGTCATCTCGCTTGACTTTCTTGGATTTGTTGTTACTGTGTTAAGCTGATGTGTTTTAGATAATCTGCTTGAATTTGAGTTCCATACTTACCTGTTTTCCAGGTGAATTGTCTCATTGTTAGTGCTGAATCTCCTTGCCTACTTGTATCTGGGAATTTAACTTTGACGAGGAAGAGAGTAAACATGAATAACTGAAAAACAAAATAGTGTGTAGTAGCGCTTTGTATTTTTTACAGTATGCTAGAATTTACCACTCCAGAACAGATTTGTGGGCTGTAGGAGTGGACATGGGCCGTTGATCAAAACAGTTTAAAGGCTTTTTTGGGGAATTGCTAAGACATTTATCACAGTCTTTATTAAATGTATTTATTGTTTTTCAGACAGGATCTCACTGTGTCGCCCAGGCTGGAGTGCAGTGGAACAGTTCTCAGCTCACTGCAACCTTGGCCTTCTGGGTTCAAGCGATCCTTCTGCCTCACCCTCCTGACTAGCTGGGGCTACAGGCAGATACCACCACGGCTAATTTTTAAATTTTTTTTGTAGAGACAGCATCTTGCTTTGTTGCCCAGGCTGGTCTCCCAGCTCCGGGGCTCAAGCAGTCTTCCCTCCTTGGCCTCCCAAAGTGCTGCAATTACAGGCATGAGCCAACATGCCCGGCAATCATAGTCTTTAGAATGTGATGACTTTTAGAGTAAAATTTAGAATAAAAGTTGCTTAATATCTTTAGATCTGTGATCTACTCCAGGTGTTTTGTTTTAAATATTTGAATAGCTGCTGATGAGAAAACAGACCTTTCTAGGTGGAGGTGACTTGCCCATGTTATGGTAGTTATGAGGGAAAGGACTGTGTTTGTGTGCATGTGAGAGCACATGAGAGTGTGACCTAATTGCCAGAGGTTTGTTCTTTTGGGAGGGTAGGGGTCGTTTTAATGGTTAGAAGTTATTTAAGGTAGTTGACTCTGGTCACTTCTCAGTAGGTGAACAAGATGTTTAATGAAATGGTCAAAAAAGATTGTTTTTCCTATAGGTAAGCAAAAAAAAAAAAAAAAAAAAAAGACTATGTGATGGCCAGGCATGGTTGCTCATGCCTGTAATCCCAGCTCTTTGGGAGACTGAGGAAGGATGACTTGAATACAGGAGTTTGAGACCAGCAAGACCCTATCTCAAAAAAATATGAAATAAAATATGTAAAGACTGTGATAACTGTCACAACATAGCGAGACCATGTCTTGATCAGTTTTAAAAATGGTGGCAAGAGAGACCCAAGATTTTCTCTGAAAGTCAATCATTAGATAATTTCCAAAGTGTCTTAATAGTGGTAGTGTAGCTCAAGAGGCTCCTTTTGAATACCTCTTCAATTTGTAGGTATTTTCAGGTGTCTTAAATCTTGTTGGCAAATAGTCTCAGCTACTCGGGAGGCTGAGGCAGGAGAATTGCCTGAACCCAGGAGGCGGAAGTTGCGGTGAGCTGAGATTGTGTTATTGCACTCCAGCCTGGGTAACGAGTGAAACTCTGTCTCAAAAAAAATAATAATAAAAAAAATAAAACTACAATTATTGGGAAATTTCTTTTTTTTTGAGACGTAGTTTCACTCATGTTACCCAGGCTGGAGTGCAATGGCGCGATCTCGGCTCACCGCAACCTCCGCCTCCTGGGTTCAGGC
>NW_016108069.1:339863-341969 GCF_001604975.1 Cebus imitator | reverse complement strand
CGCCTCCTGGGTTCAGGCAATTCTCCTGCCTCAGCCTCCTGAGTAGCTGGGATTACAGGCACGCACCACCATGCCCAGCTAATTTTTTGTATTTTTAGTGGAGACGGGGTTTCACCATGTTGACCAGGATGGTCTCGATCTCTTGACCTCGTGATCCACCCGCCTCGGCCTCCCAAAGTGCTGGGATTACAGGCTTGAGCCACCGCGCCCGGCAATTATTGGGAAATTTCAAACTGTTTTCTTTTGAGCAGACATAAGGTTGGTTTATAGAACTTGGTCCTATGTACAAATATGTAAAGGCATTTTAGGAATGCCCACTGTAGCTGTAGTTTAAAAGTATACATTTTATGCCAGGCATGGTGACTCACCCCTGTAATCCCAGAAATTTGCGAAGCTGAGATGGTTGGATTTCCTGAGGTTAGGAGTTTGAGACCAGCTTGGTGAATATGGTGAAACCCCATCTCTACTAAAAATACAAAATCAGCCAGGTGTGGTAGTGCATGCCTGTAATCCCAGCTATTCCCTAGGCTGAGGCAGGAGAATTGCTTGAACCCGGGAGGTGGAGATTGATGTGTGAGCCAAGATCGCACCACTGCACTCCAGCCTTGGCGACAGAGTGAAACTCCGTCTCAAAAAAAAAATATGCATTTTGGTTAATGCTTATACGTTTCAGTACCTGTGTTTGCCTTTTTATATTCTTTAAAGCATAAACCTTTTTCATAGTACAATAGAAAAGGATTATATATGTAAGGCATATTGTAATAAATGGTTAAGGCAGCTCACAGCTGTATTCTTTGCGACATTAGGGGTGAGGGATCAATATATATGTTCAGCATATTTAGAACCCATTCCCATATGCAAAGTCCACTGGTTTGGGAAGCCCTGCTTTAAAGCATTTATCACTTTGGAATAGTCATAATAGGTTCAGCTAAAAATGTATGTTTTACTGGGATAGCCAAAGACTTGGAGTTCTAGATATCTTTGGCCCACTACTCAGAGTAGTCATTTTACAGCAAAGTATGATTAATAGGCTGGGCACGGTGGCTTATGCCTGTAATCCCAGTACTTTGGAAGCTGAGGCAGTGGATCACCTAAGGCCGGGAGTTGGAGACCAGCCTGACCAACATGGAGAAACCCTGTCTCTACTAAAAATGGAAAATTAGCCGAGCATGGTGGCACATACCTGTAATCCCAGTTAGGAGGTTGAGGCGGGAGAATTGCTTGAACCCAGGAGGCAGATGTTGTGGTGAGATCACGCCATTGCACTCTAGCCTAGGCAACAAGAGTGAAATTCCATCTCAAAAAAAAAAAAGAAATGCTGACTAAACTATAAACATACTGTATGCATAGCTGGGGTGCATTAGAGTACAATGGAATGTACCATATTTTGGTATTTGAATGAGTAATTATCCAGAAGGGGGGTTAGTTGATGCAAAATGGAGACTCATTTAGGCTTTCACTTTACCCTTCTCTGGTCTTTACCTCTCCTTCATCCATTTATATTTTCTTGGCGACTTAAGTTACACATTAAGGTAGGTACTGGCCACAGTGTTTAACACTGAGAATTCAAAGAGAAACGATACTCCAATTTTGTCTTCTGGTCATATATAGGCTTAATAGGTGCGCAGAGTGCTGTGGAAGAAGACAATAATGATTAAACTTGTGGAGGGTGTGGAGGCAGTTTACGGAAAGTAACCCCGAATAGTAATTTGCCTGACTGGGGAGAGAGAGTCATTTCAAACAGAAGGAACTGTGGATGCACTGAGTTGTCAAGTGTTAGGGGAAGGCTGGTGATAAGGTGTGTTACTGGAACAGTGGGAGTGACTTGAGATGAGCCTGCAAAGGTGTGTCTTGTCTAGATTTTGAAGGACCATGCTTGCTAAGCTAAAAATGAAGTTTATACCTGTATTTTATAGCAGAAGAGAGAGCCAAAATATTTTCAGCAGGGGAACAAGGTGGTTTAGAGATCACTTTGGCATCCCTGTGGTGAATAGCGTGGAGGCGCTACAAGTAAAAATCATATTTGAGATAGTATGGAGTTAATGACTTTGAATCTATTTTTTTTCTTCTTCTTTTTCTTTTCTTTTCTTTTTTTTTTTTTTTTTT
>NW_016108069.1:335844-338708 GCF_001604975.1 Cebus imitator | reverse complement strand
TTGACCAGGATGGTCTCGATCTCTTGACCTCGTGATCCACCTGCCTCGGCCTCCCAAAGTGCTGGGATTATAGGCGTGAGCCACCGCGCCCGGCCGAGAAACCCTGTCTTTAAAAAAAAAAAAAATCCTTCTCTACTAAAAACTACAAAATTAGCTGGGCATGGTGGCTCAGGCCTGTAACCCAGCTACTTGGGAGGGTGAGGTAGGAGAATTACTTGAACCAGGACGCAGGAGGCAGAGGTTGCAGTGACCCAAAGCCGAGATCATGCCACTGCACTCCAGCCTGGGCTACAGAGTGAGACACAATCACAAAAAAAAAAAAAAAAAGAAAGAAAAGAACCTGATAAAAATGACAGAATAGTTTTATACATGTTGAATAGTTAAGGAATATGTAGATACTGTAATGTGGCATTTTGCCTTTTATTTTTATTTATTTTTTAATTTTTTTTTTTCTGAGAGTATTCCAGGTAAGCATTTTGTCTTGAAGAAGGCCTGGTTTGCTTGTGGAAATGGAAGTCAGAAAGGTTGCAGCTTATGAGTTACTGTGAAGTGGTAGAAGGAGAATTATTAACTTCTAATCTGATGGAAAGTGGTAACACCAGAAGTGAATGGGTGTGGCTCTTAACACAGAGTGAACTGACTTAGCTGGTAGGTGTTTGAGGTGTGTTTCATGTATTTCTACAAAGTTCAGTTTGGCTGGATGCAAGTTTTTTACCTTCATCTAGTGTTTACATGACAAAATAGCACATAAATAAACAGGAAGTATGCTTTGTGCTCAAATTCTCTAATTTGTGTATTAATTACATTGGAACAAATTCTCCTTTCCTTTTCCTTTCTTGGGATGGACATGACTCACTCTGTGTCATCCAGGCTGGAGTAATGATGGCTTGTTGCAGCCGTGACCTCCCAGGCTCACGTGAGCCTTCTGAGTAGCTGGTATCACAGGTGTGTGTCACCACACCTGGCTGATTTTTCTTATTTTTAGTAGAGATGAGGTCTCTATATTGCCGTGTTTGGTCTTAAACTCCTGGGCTCAAGCAATCCTCCTGCCTTGGCCCCCCATTGTGCCGGGATTATAAGAGCCACTGTACCTGGCCAAATTCATGTTTTCAAAACAAGTGTTACAGATGATTATACTTGTTTAGTACTGTTTTTAAATAGTACTAAAACTCAGTTTCAAAAATACTTGTTGAACAGCCTGTGTGTCAGGTACCATGCTACCTTTGTGGGGCTGACAGTCATTTGTACCAAATAGGTTTATAATGTTGTGGAGAAAGACAAATGAACCAATACAGCACTCATCAGGTTATACAGTAATAAGGAATGCACAAAGCATTTTGGGTATGCTAAGGAAGGAGAAACTTACTCTGCTTGGAAAACGCACGGAGTCATCTCAGAGGTCTTTAAGCTGGATTTTAAAGAATGAACAGGGATTTGTCAGGTTGAGTAGGACAAGGAGAAGGAACAGCATGTTGGGAACAACTTGGGCTGTGGACCATAGGACACAGGAATGAGAGGGACAGGAAGAGTGGCCAGAAACAGCTTGTAAATGGTTGTAGGCTTTTTCATTAAGTGTTGGGATTTCCTCCTGTATATGACTGAAATCCAGTGAGAGTTTAGGTGGATGGGGTGAGCAAATGGTGCATGTAACATGCTTTTTCAGGAGGCACATAATGAAAATGTGGAAGGTGGATTAAAGGAGTCACAGTTCATTTACGTCTTCTGAGAGCTCAAGTACATCAGCTTAGGGGATAGAAAAGCATAGGATACCAGAATTAGGGACAGACAAGCCATGAGCTGTAAAAAATAGAGAAGAACGAGTATGATTCAGATGTTGTTTAACTTGGAGAACTGTTGGTAAAATTTAACTTGGGAAATAGAACAGATTTGGACAAGGAAAGTAGAATAGTTTGAATTTTGATCCTGTTATTTTAAGTTTGACACACTTCTTGATATTTAGGTAAATATGTCTAACAGGTATCTGGACCAGAGCGTGATTGGGGGTTGGTAGATTTGGTCATTGTATAGTTGGCATTGGAAGTTAGGGGATTACTCAGGAAGAGTGTGTGAACAAATGTTTTTTACCTTTTTGGCAGAGGTAAGATCCCCATTTGAGAATTGATTGAGAATTGTGGACTCTGCTGAAGAGAATGAAAGTATGCACATACACAAGTGTGAAACTTAACTCATGGACCACAAGAGGAGAGGACTAAGGGAACCCTAAGGAACAACTAACATTTCGTTCTGGACTGGATTAAAATGGTTAAAGAGATAAGGGCAGAACAGGAGAGAGTAATGTTACAGATGCCAAGAGAGGTCGTAGTGCCAAGAAACGGAGTTTTCAGTAGTGATCATTGTGCCCAGGTTTAGGGTGGGTTGAGGAGATCTGGAAATGCGTTGATAGGATTTGGCAGGTTGGGGAATGAAAGCAGGGAAAATTTTGATGGGACCAGCGGATATGTAAGTCAGACTGTAGATTGGGCTGAGGAGCCAATGGGAGGTTAAGATGAAGGTTATAGACTACTATTTGGAAAAATTTAACTAGAAGAGAAGGGAAGAAGGGTAGTAGTTTAAAGAGGAGACAGGATTGAGAGAAGTTAGGCACCTGTGTTAGTCACCAGCTTTGTTTCCTTAAGTCCAAAAGTTAGCAAATAAATTTCTGACATATATTGCATGTATGTTTTTCAAATATTCCCCTGATCTATTTATTAGTTGAAATGATTGTATTTTTATTTGGTCACAAAATTGTTTTGCCTGTGGAATTTTATGTGTTTTCAAAAACAATAAAAAAATTATTCCTCATTAGAGGTAGAGATTATCTGCTGTAAAATTTTAATATTACAATCTTTTTTTTTTTTTTTTGA
>NW_016108069.1:330746-334764 GCF_001604975.1 Cebus imitator | reverse complement strand
AAAAAAAAAAAAAAGAAAAGATTATTGTTAAGTAAACACTTCAGCATCATAAAACAATGTTTGATGAAGCTAATTTCCTTTGTTAATCTAAAACTACAACAATGAAAACTGTAGTTCATTTGAGACTAAAGAATTGTCATTTGGTTTTTAGTTTTATGGAAACTACATAAACTCAAGGATTTAGGGGTTTGTAACCACTGAAGAAAATAGTATTGAATGCTAGTGGTGCAGTGGGCTCTGCCTCTCTACATGTATCTCATTTAATCCTCACATCAAAATTGTGATGTGTAGATATCACCAATTTATAAGTGAGGAAATTTAAGCATTAAAGATGATTATAAGCTCATCATTTCAAGCCAGGACTTGATACAGGTCTGACTCCAGTTTGTATTCTTCTTCTTTTTTTTTTTTTTGAGACGGAGTTTTCACTCTTGTCTCTTGTTGTCCAGGCTGGAGTGCGCTGGTGTGATATCGGCTCACTGCAACCTCTGCCTCCTGAGTTCAAGCAGTTCTCCAGCCTCAGCCTTCCGAGTAACTGGTATTACAGGTGCGTGCCACCATGCTAGGCTAATTTTTTGTTTTTTTTAGTAGAGATGGGGTTTCACCATGTTGGCCAGGCTGGTCTCAAACTCCTGACCTCAAGTGGTCTACCCACCACAGCCTCCCAAAATGCTAGGATTACAGGCATGAGCCACCATGCCCGACTCCAGTTTGTATTCTTACCGACACTGTGCCCTACTTCCTTTTTCCTCTTGACAGGCTCCCAGGGTATTATGACTTGGAATGGTCCTTTGAGGTTAATTTGATAATATAGGAAGACGCAGTTATTGCCCCAAATTTATAACCACTTATCCTAGTAGTTGATCATGTTGACGTAATAGAACTAAGCGACAGAATCTTTGTTAATATTTGTGATTCTCTTTTTGGTTATGGATCAGAAACCTCCTGAGAGTCCACATAAGATTACTCTTCATGCTAGTCAAAAATTCAGTTATAAAGCATTTCATTATTTTGGAAAAGGCAGTCTGTTATACATTGGTAGTCAAAAAGCAGTGTGTAGTGTTCACATTTTCTGAAACATTATCAGTGGCCTTAGAGTAAGATTTTAGTATTGTTAAAAGCTTCTTGATGCTTTGTAAGGTCGACATTTTATGAATAATTTTCTTTCTTAGTTTTTTTTTTTTCTTCTTCTGAAGCACTGTGGTTTGTATTTTTTATTTTTATTTTTTGAGACCGAATCTCACTCTTTTCGCTAGGCTGGAGTGCAGTGGCGCAATCTCAACTCACTGCAACCTCTGACTCCCTGGTTCAAGTGATTCTCCTGCCTCAGCCCCCTGAGTAGGTAGCTGGGATTGCAGGCACATGGCATCATGCCCAGCTAATTTTTGTGTTTTTGGTAGAGACGGGGTTTTACCATGTTGGGAAGGATGGTCTTGATCTGACCTCGTGATCCCGCCAGCTTGGCCTCCCAAAGTGCTGGGATTACAAGTGTGAGCCACTGCACCTGGCTTCTTTTTTAGTTTTAAGGGGAAAAGACTAGTGGTTCAAAGCTGATTGCAGATACATTACAACTTCCCAAGTCATTGTGTATCTGAGTTAGCAGCTAGAATAAATATTGAATGGCTCAAGAGACCAAAATTCCCAGTAGATGGTAGTACTTAGAATATTATGATTCATTGTAAGGTGAGGGGCAGTAAATAGATTTTGGAAAGTCTGGCAAAAGGTAAGAAAAATGCAAAGATTCATGTTGGCATAAATGTTAGGTGGCTGCTTGTCTCTCACTAAGAACAGATTTAGGATTGATGACTTCCCCACTCTTTACCTTTTTAATCTTGGTGAGATTTTTACAACACAAATCATAGTTTTGACTTAATACCTTACATATTAATATGCAGAATTTAAATAGAGATTTGCAAAACAGTGAGACAGAGTCACTCTTATCACTAAATTTTATTTGTTTTTAAAAATAGTTTTCATAAAAGTGTCATTTAACATGATAGGTTTATTACTGTTACTGAGTTCATAAATATTTTTAAAGTTCTCAGTTCTGGCCGGGCACGGTGGCTCACACCTGTAATCCTAGCACTTTGGGAGGCCGACGTGGGTGGATCACCTGAGGTCAGGAGTTCAAGACCAGCCTGGCCATCATGGTGAAACCCCATCTTTAAAAAAAAAAAAAAAAAAAGTTCTCAGTTCTGATTTAATTCTTATTTATTCTTCTTATTTTTTTTATTTATTTATTTAGAGACGAAGTTTCACTCTTGTTACCCAGGCTGGAGTGCAATGGCGCGATCTCGGCTCACCGCAACCTCCGCCTCCTGGGTTCAGGCAATACTCCTGCCTCAGCCTCCCAGGTAGCTGGGACTACAGGTGTGCACCACCATGACCAGCTAATTTTTTTTGTATTTTTAGTAGAGGCCGGGTTTCACCCTGTTGACCAGGATGATCTCGATCTCTTGACCTCGTGATCCACCTGCCTCGGCCTCCCAAAGTGCTGGGATTATAGGCGTGAGCCACCACGCCTCGCCTCTTATTTATTATTGATAGCTATAACATATCAGTGAAAGCTCTAAGGTACTAGTTAATTTTTATTTTTTATGTTTTTTTTGAGACGGAGTCTTGCTCTGTCACCAGGCTGGAGTGCAGTGGCATGATTTCAGCTTACTGCAGCCTCTGACTCCCAGGTTCAAGCGAGCCTCCTGCCTCAGTAGCTGGGATTACAGGCATGCACCACCACACCCAGCTAAGGGTTTCTCCATGTTGTTCAGGCTGGTCTTGAACTCCCGACCTCAGGTGATCCACCTGCCTCAGCCTCCCAAAGTGCTGGGATTGCAGGCATAAGCCACTGTGCCCGGCTTGGTACTAGTTAATTTTTAAGAGTGCGAAAGGGTTCTGAGGTGGTAGTGTTTTCAGATCTGCTAAGTGTATTGTGGAGGGTTTGGGACTGTAGAGTATAGATGAGGAGGTTAATTTGGGAAAGATAATGCATCTTAGAAATAAACAAGGGGCTCATGATCCCGCCACATAATATCTGGATATAATGCACAGAAGGTCTTGGTTTTGTAAGTGATAGAGTTCTTGAGAATGAGGCTGCAGTAGAATAGAAAGACTTTAGCTTTGCAGTTAGATTGTCCCTGGTTCAAATCCCAGCTCTACAACTCAGTTACTAGGAGTGTGCAATCTTGGGCAAATTATGTAAACTCTGGGTCTCAGTTTCCTCTTCTATAGAATGAAGGTAGAATCAGCTGTGGGTTGCTGTGAGAATTAAGGTCATACAGGTAAGTTATTGTATAGTAGTTGAAAGCACAAACTTCAGTCAGACTTGGGTTAAAATAACAGTTGTGCCATTTACTATCCCTGTGACCTCAGGAAAGTTACTTATTCTCCAGATCTTCTTTCTTTATTTAAGGATTATAATAGTGTCTGCTTAAAAGAGTACCGAGGGTTAAATGAGATAAAACATGTTAAGTGCTGAATAGATCTGGTGGGTAATGAGTGCTCACAGAATAGTTGGCTGCTGTATGCCTACTGCAGTACATGGCAGATAGGTGCACAACACACTTTTGCCATTACAACTCTCTGTTGGATGTTTGCTTTTATCTTGCTATAGCATGTCACAAGATAGAGTTTATTTATTTTTTTTAAAGATGGGGTTTCACTGTGATGGCCAGGCTGGTGAACTCCTGACCTCCTGGCCAGGCTGGTGACTCCTTAAACTCCTGACCTCAGGTGATCAACCCACCGCAGCCTCCCAAAGTGCTAGGATTATAGGCGTGAGCCACCACGCCTGGCCAAGATAGAGTTGATATAGTTTAACCTTGAAGTTTGTCCCCTTGCTTCTTATCTCAGGCTATCCCAGAACCAGTATTATTAGTTTCCTTGGATATGGAAGTCCTTTCTGTCTGTTTTCTCTAGATTTTGCCTTTTAGATAATAATTTTTCTTATTCCTAGTGAGATAGGCTCTGCTTTTAAGGCTTCTTTTGCACTCTTACAAAATGTTTGCTTTTTTTTTTTTTT
>NW_016108069.1:324987-330331 GCF_001604975.1 Cebus imitator | reverse complement strand
TGTTGACCAGGATGGTCTCGATCTCTTGACCTCGTGATCCACCCGCCTCAGCCTCCCAAAGTGCTGGGATTACAGGCGTGAGCCACCGCGCCCGGCCAATGTTTGCTTTTATACTATCATGGCTTTTCCATTTGAATTCATATAGGCATTACCTGAATATTTGCTGAGCTCTGGAGTTATAACAATACTTAGAATGTAAGTGCAAGGAGTCTGTATTATAGAAGGTGAGATGAAAAAAATATTAAGGCAGGGTTAATGAATACAACAGTAGACCTTTTCAAGGTTTAACATAGCTCACAGCTGGAAACAGTAAACTTCTGTGGGAGTGATATGGAAGAAGGTTGTAATGGACCTTTTGAAGTTGAATGTCTGAGTTGGCGTTTGAAAGATGACTAGGGGCCTTATAGTGTCTGGGGCATTTCAGGCAGAAGCAATAGCATTGCTAAGGCATAAAGGTTTGTGAGGGGTAAGTGGGAATTAGGGAGATCCGAGATGATCCTAGGGAAGTATAAAGAGATCAAGTCAAATTCAACTTACTTGTTTTGTAAATGATACTGGATTTCCTATTTCCAAGGGTATTGAGATGAACAAGATACAGTTTTAGGGGCCAGTGAGGTGGCTCACGCCTGGAATCCTAACCCTTTGGGAGGCCCAGATGGGCAGATTACCTCAGGTCAGGAGTTTGAGACCAGCCTGGCCAACAAAGTGAAACCACATCTCTACTAAAATACAAAAAATTAGCTGGGCATGGTGGTGTGTGACTGTAATCCCAACTACTTGGGAGGCTGAGGCGGGAGAATGGCTTGAACCTGGGAGGCGGAGTAAGCCAAGATCGCGCCACTGCACTCCAGCCTGGGTGACAGAGTGAGATTCTGTCTCAAAAAAAAAAAAAGCTGGGTATGGTGGGCTGTACCTGTAGTTTCAGCTACTTGGGGGCTGAGATGGGAGGATCACTTGAACCTGGGAAGGTTGATGCTGCAGTGAGCCATGATTGTGCTACTGCACTCCAGCCTGGGCACCAGCCTGGGCAACAGAGTGAGACCCCCTATCTGGAAAAAAAATTTTTTTTAAACGATTTTAAAATTTAAAAAAAAATTGGCCGGGTGCCGTGGCTCACGCCTGTAATCCCAGCACTTTGAGAGACTGAGGCGGGTGGATCACCTGAGGTCAGGAGTTTGAGACCAGTATGACCAACGTGGCGAAACCCCATCTCTTGAAGAAAAACAAAAAATAAAAAATAAAAAAATAAAAAATTGTTTTTGAGAGACAGGGTCTCTGTTGCCCAGGCTGGCCTTGAACTCCTGGGCTCAAGCAGTCCTCCCACCTCAGCTTCCTGAATAACTGGGATTACAGGCATGTGCTGTTACTCCTGGCTCCGTTTTAACATATCACTATTTTCCTCCTCCTCTTTCCACCAGGAGTATGGCTTAGAACTCATTTCTCTTAATCTGTTTTGAAATTTGTAGACTTTGATTCAGCTCTCTGCTCACTGGAATGTGTGAAATAATGAGGATCTTTGGAAAGATGAGTTATATATTGTGTGTGGGCTTTTTCGTTTTGTTTTGTTTTGTTTTTTGAGACAGTCTCACTCTGTCTTCCAGGCTGGAGTGCAGTGGTGCTAACTTGGTTAACTGCAGCCTCCACCTCCCAGGTTTAAGCAGTGCTCCTGCCTCAGCCTCCTAAGTAGCTGGAACTACAGGTGCATGCCACCACTCCCAGCTAATTTTTGTATTTTTAATAGAGACAGGGTTTCTCTATGTTGGCCAGGCTGGTTTCAAACTCCTAACCTCAGGTATTCCACCTGCCTCAGCGTCCCAAAGTACTGGGGTTATAGGTGTGAGCCTCCGTGCCTGGCTCTTAAATTGCATTTCAGTCTATTTCTGAAAGCTATGAATTTCAGAATGGTCTTTGAAGAATACTCAGCAAAACTCTGCATTACTGTTCAGTCTAATCTTGCTTTGTGTAAGATGTTCATGGTTCTGATTTTGTGAAAAAACAGCTTGTGAGCTGGTGATGTGCCTGCCTCGGCCTCTGAAAGTGCTGGGACTGCACCCAGCCTTCTTTATTTTTATTTTTTGTAGAGATGGGTCTCCCTATGTTGCCCAGGCTGGTTTTGAAATCTCTGGCCCAAATGATCCTCCCACCTCGGCCTCCAAATGTCCTGGAATTAACAGGTTTGAGATGTGCCATATGGCTGAAACTTCCTGATTTTATCATCAGAAGTCTGCTTCACTGTAATCTTAGCACTTTGGGAGGCCAAGGTTGATGGATCACGAGGTCAGGAGTTTGAGACCAGTCTGACCAACATGGTGAAACCCTGTCTCTACAGAAAAACACAAAAATTAGCCAGGCATGGTGGTGGGCACTTGTAATCCCAGCTACTCGGGAGGCTGAGGGAGGAGAAGCGTTTGAAACTGGAAGGCGGAGGTTGCAGTGAGCTGAGATCACGCCATTGCACTCCAGCCTGGGCGAAAGAGCGAAACTCCATCTCAAAAAAAATGAAGTCTGCTTCACAAACAGCTTGTTTTACTGAATTTTGCCATGTAATTAGAACTTGGCTTTAGGAAGAATAAGTGGTATTTAGGTTAGTTGTAATCCTAAAACCGTAAGTACCGATTAGAAGAGGCCATTGTAATGGCTGAGGAAATGAAAATTAAAGTCCTAAATTAGAGTGGTGGTAGTAAAAATAATAGAGTTGTAGTGTGAGCGTATGGTTGTGAGATTTTTGTTTGCTTCTCAGTTGCTTAAGCTGTAAGGTCATGCATTTCTTATTTATTCTTTATTCCTAGTACCTGGCAGAGTGCTCGGCACGTAGTAGGTGCTCAATAAATATTTGTTGGAAAATGATTCTGTAGAGAAAGCTTCCTTAAAAAGCATGGTTCTGTGTTGAATTGCTTTTGGATTTTTCTTCTATGAAAACCTCATTTTGGTTGTGAAGGAAAAAAAATCGACCAGTACATTAGCGTAATTTGTTAGGCATTACACAAGATATTGGGAGACACAAACTGGAGATGACATGCTGTGGTAAACGTATGGTGTGCATGCAGAGTAGGGAGTACTGAACTTGTTCCTGTGTTGAGGAGGGCTTACCAGAGGTTGTAACATGTCATCTGAGTTCCTGTGAAGAGAAAGTAGGAGTTGAGGATGAAGGTTGTCTTTGGTAAAGAGATTAGCATGTATTGAAAGACTTATGTCTTAAGCTGGGCGCAGTGGGTCACATCTGTAAACCCAGCACTTTGGGAGGCCGAGGTAGGAGGATCCCTTGAGGCCAGGAGTTCCAGACCAGCCTGGGCAACATAGCGATGCCCCATCTCTACAAAAAAATACAAAATGTTAGCTGGGTGTGGTGGTGCTTGAGCCCAGGAGCCTGTGATTGTACCACTGGACTCTAGCCTAGGTGACAGAGTGAGACCTTGTCTCAAAAAATGTCTTAGAACTAGGTTTCCTCTAATTAGGACATTATTGGGTAGGATATGTCAGAGTGGCTGGAGACAAGTGAGAAACTAGTTAGCTAAGTTGAGGTATTAGAGGACTTTGAGGTTTGGACTTTATGTAGGCAGGCAGACAGGCAGGGCCATCTTAAGGTTTTTTTTTTTTTTTTTTTTTTTAAGATGGGTTTCACCATGATGGCCAGGCTGGTCTTGAACTCGTGACCTCAGGTGATCAACCCACCTCAGCCTCCCAAAGTGCTAGGATTGCAGGCGTGAGCCACAGCGCCCGGCCCATCTTAAGTTTTAACAGGAGAGTGGCATGAGCAGGTGTATATGAGGAAGGTAATCAATGGCAGTGTAGGGAGGTTGTGTAATAGTTGAAATTGAGAAATGAGGAGGGTTTGTATTAACTTCAGTGGAAGTAGATTGGCATGAAGGTTACTGTCACTGCCTTTTCAAATGTGTCCTAACTTACGATTGCTCTAAGGAGCCTGATTACTCAAAAAGGTCTTTCTGCACATCAGTTTATTTGTTTCTGCTTGTCTCCCTTCTTTTCCTCTGTTGCTTTTTTTTTTTTTTTTCTCCTTTATGGCTGGGAAAAGAAGTAAAGCACAAAGAATGGAGAAAAAGAAAATGTAAAAAGCACAGTAAAAGAAAAGAGAAATGTCAGATTCAAGATTAAAAAAAATTTTTTTTTGAGACCAGGGTCTCACTCTGTCACACAGGCTGGAGGAACAGTGGCTTGATCTCATCTCATTGCAACCTCCGCTTCCTGGGCTCAAGCCATCCTCCCACCTCAGCCTCCCAAGTAGCTGAGACTATAGGCACACACCACCACACCTGGCTAATTTTTATAGAGACAGGATCTTCCATGTTGCCCAGGTTGGTCTGAAATTCCTGGACTTGGAGTGATTGGCCTGTCCAGGCCTCCCAAAGTGCTGGGGAAATTTAGGACTTTTTTTTTTTTTGAGCTGGACTCTTGCTCTGTCACCAGGGAGGTGTGCAGTGGCATGATTTCGGCTCACTGCAATCTCTGCCCCCTGGATTCAAGCCATTCTTCTGCTTCAGCCTCCCGAGTAGCTGGGATTACAGGTGCACTCCACCACGCTCAGTTAATTTTTGTATTTTTGGTAGAAACAGGGTTTCACCATGTTGGCCAGGATGCTCTCAGTCTCTTGACCTCGTGAGTGATCCACCCGCTTCAGCCTCCTGAAATGCTGTGATTACAGGTGTGAGCCACCACACCCGGCCCCAAAGTGCTGGGAAAATTCAGGATTTTATCTTGCCAATTAAGATTGCCTGTAATTCAGTCTCATTTCCTTTGAAGATCTGGCCAACTAAAATAAATAGTTTAATGTCTGAGAGCCTTTTAACAAAAAACCACATTTTTCTACCTGGTCAAAGCAATATCACACAAATCATTAATGTAGACATGAACTAGGTATTAAATGTCTTCACTGATTGTCCATACCTTTTTTTTATGGCTGACTTGTAGGTCCCATGTAGGGACCATTCATTGCATCTGATTATATTCCTTAATTCTCTGCAAATCTAGAATAGTGCTGACATCAGTTTGTTGAAGGCAACAGGCCAATTTATTTACCTGCAGAAAGTCCTACATTCTAATTTTGTCTGATTGCTCCTTTGATGTTATTTGGCCAGTTCCTCTAGTTTTCAAATAGAGGTGTAAACATGACTGATGTGTATTTCATTCTGCATCTCATCAAGAGACCCCAATATCTGGTTCTTCCCCCCATAGTGTTGGTAAGATTGGTGAAAGGGGTAACGATTTATTCTTCCATTAAATGTTTTCTACCTTAGGATTAGAAAGTAATCTATGTAAAATCTGTGTAGTGGTGCTTTTTATCATTCCATTAATGCCATTATTCATCTAATCCTTTTAACCCAGTATA
>NW_016108069.1:321197-324602 GCF_001604975.1 Cebus imitator | reverse complement strand
TTTTTTGACAGAGTTTTGCTCTGTCGCCAGGCAGCAGGCTGGAGTGCAGTTGTGTGATCTCGGCTCACTCTGCCTCCCGGGTTCAAGCACTTCTCCTGCCTCAGCCTCCCGAGTAGCTAGGACTACAGGCACGCGCCAACACGCCCAGCTAATTTTTGTATTTTTTAGTAGAGATGGGGTTTCACCATATTGGCCGGGATGGTCTCGATCTCTTGACCTTGTGATCCACCCGCCTCAGCCTCCCAAAGTGCTAGGATTACAGGCATGAGCCAGTGTGCTCCGTTAGCTATCATTCTTTTGTAAAGTAGGGCTTTTCTTAAACTGACGAGCTGTTTGATTACTCTGAATCCAGTTTCTGCTGAGGCATAACCACTTAAATCTTTCTTTTTAGTTACCCATCTCTATAGTGTAATAGCTGCCTCAGATAGTGTCTCATTTGCAGCTGATTACGCTGTCTGTTCCCCCATCTCCCCCTCCTTGTCTTTATCTCTTTAGTAGTTTCATCTTTTACATCACTGCCAGCTCTTTTTCTGCAGCACCAAAAGCATTATATTATGTTACCTCTCTTTTGTTTTGGCTTTCTTTTTTGAGGTTCTTATAATTTGTATTGATTCAGTGTGTTTTATTCCATTGTAATTATGATTCTTACTATTCAAATGTCATAGTTTGTCCTGTGAGGACCCCTTCTAGCTGTCTTCTGTATCATGTTGACATGATTACTCCGTTAGACTTAGCATTTTGGCACTGAAAGATGTCCTAGGATCATTTTACACATTTCCTGCCCCTGTCTTGTAATTGGCCATTTCACAAAGAACTTTGCTTCTTGGTATTAGAGCTAGAAATTGAAAATTTAGAAATGCCATTATTTCAGAAGTAATATTGCTTCTGCAACACTTCAGTAGATAGAAATAAATTAAATAATGAGTTTATATTCATATTCTCAAGCCAGTTTTAGTATTTGTGTGTGTGGTGAGGGGGAGTTGATGAGGGGAGGGAGAGACAAGGTCTCACTCTCACCCAGGCTGGAGTGCAGTGGTGTGATCATAGCTCACTGTAGCCTCAACCTCCCAGGCTCAGGCAGTCCTTCTGCCTCTACAGGCATGTGCCACCACACCTGGCTGATTTCTTTTTATGTTTTGTAGAGATGAGGAGTCTCTGTTTGTTGCCCAGACTGGTCTCAAACTTCTGGGCTCAAGCAGTCCTCCTGCCTTGGCCTCCCAAAGTGCTGGGATTACTAGTGTGAGCCTGGCCAGTGTTTCCATTTAATTTCCTTGATTTATATACACTCTCTTTCTCTGACAACCTTGGTTCCTTTTAGTTTAATTTAGTTGTTTAAAAAATTTTTTTTGTAAAGACAAGGTCTCACCATGTTGCCCAGGCTGGTTTCAAACTCCTGGGCTCAAGTGATCCGCCTGTCTTGGCCCACCAAAGTTCTGGGGTTACAGGCGTGAGCCACCTCGCCCAGGTTATCTTTGGTTCCTAAGGTGAAGCTAAAATGAACTGCTGAGAGACCAACTTTCCAGTGTTTATTCAGGAATAGTAGAGGATTGTCATCAGGGGCATATGTGCTTTAAGGGATTGTAGGTACATCCAAGGAGGTTGGGTTAAGGGGAAACTTTTAAAGACAAAGAGGAAGTCGAAGTAAGTTGTTTTGAAAGAAAGACTGTTGGCTGCAAGGGCTTAGTGCAGGAGTTAGTGTTGGTTCATTGGTAGAGACAGCTGTGTCAGGCAATTGTGCAAGCAGGTTATCTGGGATACTGCCATTTTGAGGGATTCCTTGCATAGTGAGGGGTCCATTTTGTTAGAGCCTGACATTAGTCACTCCGTTTTGATACTGATAACTTTTGCACTAATACCACTAATGTCGTAATGAGTACTTATTTAGCAGAAGTTCATGAGTTGTGTGTTTTCTTAGTAATTGTTGTCTGAAAAAAGTCCTTTTATCTGGCCAAGTGTTAGAGTATAGAATATTTTTTTTTTTTTTTTTAGATGGAGTTTCGCTCTTGTTACCCAGGCTGGAGTGCAATGGCGCAGTCTTGGCTCACCGCAACCTCCGCCTCCTGGGTTCAGGCAATTCTCCTGCCCCAGCCTCCTGAGTAGCTTGGGATTACAGGCACGCGCCACCACGCCCAGCTGATTTTTGTATTTTTAGTAGAGATGGGGTTTCATCATGTTGACCAGGATGGTCCCGATCTCTTGACCTCGTGATCCACCCGCCTCGGCCTCCCAAAGTGCTGGGATTACAGGCGTGAGCCACCGCGCCCGGCCGAGTATAGAATATTTTTTAGTTTAGGTAAAATTTACATAAAATGCAATATGCATGTAGACTGTAAATGTATAATTTAAGACTTGATAAATATATATACCCATATAAACCATATACCTATTAATATAATTAATATTTCCATAACTCACTATAGGGGCAAAATGTTCTGATTTTTATCTACACAAATTCGTATAAATGGAATCTCTTAGGTCTCTTAATGTTTGCGATTTATTCATATTTGTGTGTGTCAGTTCATCAATTCATTTTTAATTGATCAGTAGTACTTAGTGTTGATATGTTAAAATTTTATTATCTATTTACTTTTTTTTTCTTTTGAGAATAATCTTGCTCTGTTGCCCAGCTGGAATGCAGTGGCTCAAACTTGGCTCAACACAACCTCTGCCTCCTGGGTTCAAGTGATTCTCCAATTCTCCTGCCTCACCTGCCTCCCCTTTTCCCCCGCAGTAGCTGGAGTTATGGGCGTGTGCCACCACACCCAGCTAATTTTTGTAGTATTAGTAGAGACAGCATTTCACCATGTTAGCCAGGCTGGTCTTGAACTCCTGACCTCAAGTGATCTGCCCACCTTGGCCTCCCAAAGTGCTGGTATTATAGGCGTGGGCCACCACATCCAGCCTATCCATTTACTGTTAATGAACATTTAGGTTTTTAGTTTTTGGCAATTATGAGTAAAGTTGTTATGAATGTTTATATTGTCAGCCTGAAATAATAGAAAGGATCATAATCCAGTTTCAAAGAGTTTATTTAAGTGGAAATCTGGGAATGACCATCTGGGAAACATGGACTCTAGAGCACTGGGATCTGGGCTTCAAAGTTAAAAGTTAAGGTCCTGGACCAGGCACGGTGGCTCACACCTGTAATCCCAGCACTTTGGGAGGCCGAGGCGGGCGGATCATGAGGGCAAGAGATCGAGACCATCCTGGCCAACATGGTGAAACCCCGTCCGTACTAAACATACAAAAATTAGCTGGACATGGTGGTGTGTGCATATAATCCCAGTTACTCAGGAGACTGAGACAGGAGAATCGCTTGAACCAGAGAGTCGGAGGTTGCAGTGAGCCAAGATCATGCCACTGCACTCCAGCCTGGTGACAGAGTGAGACTCCGTCTCAAAAAAA
>NW_016108069.1:307627-320842 GCF_001604975.1 Cebus imitator | reverse complement strand
TTTTTTTGGAGGCGAAGTCTTACTCTGTTGCCCAGGCTGGAGTGCAATGGTGCAGTCTTGGCTCATTGCAACCTCCACCTCCTGGGTTCAAGCAATTCTGCCTTAGCCTCCTGAGTAACTGCAGACTACAGGCATACGCTGCCAGACCCAGCTAATTTTTTGTATTTTAGTAGAGACAGGGTTTCACCATTTTGCCTTGGCTGGTCACGAACTCCTGAGCTCAGGCAGTCCACCCACCTTGGCCTCCCAAAGTGCTAGGATTACAGGTGTGAGCCACCGTGCCTAGCCACATTCCATCTTAAACAATGTGGTAGTCGTGAAGTCTTTTTGTGAGAGAGGAAAGAGGGAAATTAATCTGTAATGAATATCAACAGTTAAGAGGAAGAGGGAAGACATCTTCCCTGGCACTGGTTAGTCATTTACAACATTTTACAGAACATTGTAGGTAAGAAATAAGGTTAATTTATAATCAGAGAACCAAAAGTTACAGCTGCCTAGGTTACAGTTGCCTGCATAAGTGACTCAGGTCTTATAATCACATTCTCTTAAGGCTCAAAATATTTAACAAGTTCCAACAGTTTAGATTTTAAATTACTTATTTTCACAATATATCTATCTTTTTGGGTATGTGTATTTTCATTCTTTTGGATAAATACTCAAAGATATATATGCTGAGTTACAGGTTGAGTTTTTTTTTAATAATTTCAACTTTTAGATGTGGGGGTATGTGTGCAGCTTTGTTACATGGGTATATTGTGTGACATTGAGGTTTGGGACATGAATGATCCTATCACACAGGTAGTATCCATAGGTAGATTTTCAGCCCTTACACTCCTTCCCCTCTTCTCCCTCTAATAGTCCCTAGTGTTTATTGTTCCCATCTTTATGTCTGTGTGTACCCAGTGTTTAGCTCCCACTTACACACTATTTGATTTTCTTCTCCTACATTAATTCGCTTAGGATAATAACCTCCAGGTACATCCATGCTGCTGCAAAAGATATGATTTAATTCTTTTTCGTGGCCATGTAGTATTTCATGATGTATATGTGCTACATTTTCTTTTTCTTTTCTTTTTTTTCTCCCCCCACTTCTTTCTTTTGTTTTCTTTTCTTTTTTCTTCCCTCCCTCCCTCTCTCTCTCTCTCTTTCTTTTCTTTTCTTTTCTTCTTTTTTCTCCCTCTCTCCCTCTCTCCCTCTCTCCCTCTCTCCCTCTCTCCCTCTGTAACACAGGCTGGAGTGCAGTGGCACCATCTAGGCTCACTGCAACCTCCATCTCCTGGGTTCAAGTGATTCTCCTGCCTCAGCCTCCCAAAAAGAAGCTGGGACACATTTTTTTTTGTATTTTTAGTAGAGTTGGGGTTTCACCATATCGACCAGGCTGGTCTGGAACTCCCGACCTTGCGTTCCGCCTGCCTCTGCCTTCCAAGGTGCTGGGATTACAGGCATGAGACACTGCGCCCGGTCCACTACATTTTCTTTATCTAGCCCACTGTTGATAGCAGCTGGGTTGATTTCATGTCTTTGCTATTACTTTGCTGCATTAAACATATGAATACATGTACCTTTTTTGTGGAAAGATTTATTTTCTTTTGGGAATATGCCCAGTAATGGAATTGCTGGTCAAATGGTAGTTCTTTTTTTTTCTTCTTCTTCTTCTTCTTTTTCTTTGTTTTTCCTTGCAGATTCATCAGGATTTTTTTTTTTTTTTTTTAAGAGACAGGGTCTTGCTATGTTGCCTAGGCTGGAGTGCAGTGGCTGTTCACAGGCACGATCCCACTACTGTTCAGCACGGGAATTTTAACCTGCTTCATTTCCAACCTGGGCTGGTTCACCCCTCCTTAGGCAACCTGGTGGTCCCCCGCTCCTGGGAGGTCACCATATTGATGCCAAACTTAGTGAGGACACCTGATCGGCATAGTGCACTACAGGCCAGAACTGGGCCCAAGCGATCCTCCCACCTCAGCCTCTCTAGTAGCTGAGATTACAGGCACATGCCACTGTGCCCAGCAGGATTTTTTTAAAATTCATTTTTATCTATCTGTTTATTTTATTTATTTATTGAGACAGGGTTTCACTCTGTCACCCACGCTGTAGTGCAGTGGTGTGATCTCAGCTCACTGCAAACTCCACCTCCTAGGCTCACATGATCCTCCCACCTCAGCCTCCCGAGTAGCTGGGACCACAGGTACATGCCACCATACTGGCTAATTTTTGTATTTTTTTTTGTAGAGACAGTGCTTTGCCTTGTTAACCAGGCTGGTCTCGAATTCTTGGGCTCAGGTGATCTGCCTGCCTCAGCCTCCCAAGGTTCTGGGATTACAGTTGTGAGCCACTGGGCCTGGCCTAGTTCTGTTTTTAGTTCTTTGAGAAATCTCCAAACTGCTTTTCACAATGGCTGAACTAATTTACATTCCCACCAACAGCGTATAAGTGTTCCCTTTTTTGGGCAGCCTCACCAGCATCTGTTAGTTTTTGTCTTTTTAGTAATAGCCATTCTGACTGGTGTGAGATGGTCTCTCATTGTGACTTTGATTTGCATTTTTCTGTTTAGTTATGTTGAGCATCTTTTCATGTTTGTCGGCTGCTTGTATGTCTTGGTTTTTGAGACAGGGTCTCACTCTTGCCCAGGCTGGAGTGCAATGGTACAATCTCTGCTGACTGTGGTCTTGACCTCTTGGGCTCAGGTGATGGCTTCGTCTTGGTCCCCAAAGTAGACTGAGGTGGGAGAGGGCATGGAAGCACTGCACCCCTGTGCTATTCCTTGCCCTATATACAACCCCGTCTATATACTTTATCATATCCTTGAACCAGTGAATGTGTTTTCCTATGTTCTATGAGCTGTTCTAACAAATTAATCCAACTTCAGGAGAGAGTGTTGGGAACCCAGAGTTGTGTGTGAGAACCTATTACTTGAGTCTGAAGAAGAGAGGGGCAGTATTGTGGGACTGAGCACATAATTTCAGTGGAATCTAACTCCTGGTAGATATTGTCAGGACTGAATTTAACTGTAGGACACTCAGTTGGTATATGCTGGAGAATTGCTTGGTGTGTGTGGAAAAACCTTCACAAACATCTGGTCATAGAAGTGTTCGTGTTAAGTGTGAGGGTAGAGGAAAAATCATGTGTCTTTTGCAGCAGCTTCTCAGGCACCCCTGTTGTTTTCCCCTTAAATGCTCATTTTGAAGGTTAAGTATAGATGGCTTTTCTTTTGCTTATTGGGGCCGGGGAGAAGTTGGGTTGTGGCATACCTGCTGGCCAGGGGCGGTTATGGGTGGATTTCGGCTCTGATTTTTATTATTTTGTAATTACCAATCCTTTTCTGAGGGGGAGCACTCAGATGTTTGATTTTCCCCAGTTTTCACTGAACATGTTTGATTCCTGACTGAAAAATAGACCAGAGGCCCTCCCCCTTTCCTAGGTTTCTTTTCACCTCTTGCCCAACCAGAGGAGGTTCAAATATATTTAAGCTCTTTAAATGTAACTTTTTATATTTGACCCTTGTGTATATCTTTATTACCGTTGGTTTTCTTAACTTTTCTTACTTCTTTTTGCTTTACCTCATATTCTGCTGTAGGATACAGTAAAATTCCTGTTCAAAGGTTTAGTCTGTTAACTCCCTTTAAAATTCAAGAGGGAGACAATTGTTAAATACAATGAGTTCTGGGTTTCTGTTCAAAGAACCAGCATATCAGTATGTTCAGCTTCCCTGTTCTTTGTTCTCCATTTTAAAGTTTAACTTCCTCATTCTTTTTTTTTTTTTTAATGAGGTTTCACCATGATGGCCAGGCTGGTCTTGAACTCCTGACCTCAGGTGATCCACCCACCTCAGCCTCCCAAAGTACTAGGATTACAGGCGGGAGCCACTGCGCCCAGCCAACTTCCTCATTCTTTATGCCTCCTTGCCCCTAGTTTCAGTAAACAGCCTTCTGCTAGCCTCTATCACCGGATGTATCACCTGCTCTGTCTTTAGTCATCCTAAGTCACCTGCTCTGTAACGGTTCTTCCTGCTGAAACTACTCATCTCACCACTCTGACTAGTACCTCTGCTCTCTTTAAAATAGGCAATTGGAATTAGCTTAGACTATGCAGTCCAACCCTAGCCAATAGGGAAAAGACACAGCAGTAGGGACTAACTGCATTAGGGATTAGACCCCCTTCCCCTCCCTTGTCTGGTGTGTTCTCACCATTGTTCCATGCACAAGACACACCCTTCTATAGAAGTACATAGCCTTGCTGAGAAAACTTTTGCCTGAGTGCTATTTTTACTTTGCAGCACTGAGCATTTTACTTGCAACAATTTTGGGGGCCCACGCGGGATTTTCCCATTCTCCTCTGGGGAATGGGTCTCCGGTCACTTCTTGTGGGGAGACCTGTCCCACTGCCTTGTTGCAGTGGCCTCAGGGTGAAAGATTAGGACCCACCTGGTGTGAAGAATAAACCTGTGCATTTAGCAACACAGAAACAAACAGACTAGAAGCTTGGGTGAAGGATTCTGACGTACTGCAGTGACCAGGTAACTCTGTGACCAGACCAAGATAAGAAACGCTGCAGGGGCGACAAGTAATTCCTTGGTGGTTGGGATATTCTGGAGGTTGAAAGGAGTGTGTGTGTGAATGTTCCACAAGCACTACTGATTGTGGTGCTGCTTGTGTGAATGGTAGTAAGCAGTACTGCTGTGCAGAGTGAGCGGGTCCTATCTGTGGTTCTGTGGTCATCTCATATGGCTTAGGGCAGATCCTACCATGGGGTTTATACTGGCATGCCCATACCAAGAGGGACCTAAATCTCTTTCAGGGGAGAGGCCAGAGTGGGTGAAGCACAGTAAGGGTGCAAGGAGCCTCCAGCAAGTTGGGGGAGGTGCCAAAGGATAGGCAAGAAATCACTAGCACGAGAGATTGAGCCTTAGCAGGCCTCCAGAGAAGAAAAGGCAAAATATCTCTAGTACAAGGGATTGAGCCTAACTAAGACCCAACATGGGAAATACCCCAAGCAAGATAGGGGTATACACAAAGACTCAAAACAAAGGGATGGAGAAAGATTTACCAACCAAATGGAGAGCATAAATAAATAAATAAATAGCAGGAGTTGCAATTCTTGCCTCTGATAAAATAGACTTTAAAGCAACAAAGATCAAAAGAGGCAAAGAAGGACATTACATAATGATAAAAGGATCAATGCAACAAGAAGAGCTAATGATCCTAAATATATACGCACCCAATACAGGAACACCCACATATGTAAGACTTAGGAAGAGACTTAGACTCCCCCACAATAATAGTAGGAGACTTCAACATCAATATTAGACAGATCAGCGAGACAAAATTAACAACGATATTCAGGACTTGAACTCAGATCGGGAACAAGTAAAGTTAATAAACATTTATAGAACTCTCCACTTTAAATACACAAAATAAACACTCTTATCAGTACCAAATCACACCTACTTACAGGTTTCAATGAAATATTGGTTGGCTGCTTGTTTGTTATTTTCTTCCCTCATTTTTTTTCATGTCTCCATTATTAAGCACAATTATAGGCATACCCATTTTTAGACTGCATTCTAGCCTGGGCAATAAAGCAACACTCCCATTCTCCCTCTTCCTCTTCCTCTTTCTTCCTGTCCTTCATTCTTTTTTTTATTCTTTTATTCTTTCTTTCTCTTTTTTCTTTTTCTTTTTTTTTTTTAAATAAAAAAATAAAAAAAAATAAAGCAAGATAGGGAGTAAGAATAATAAAGATAATAAAGATATTCCCCCTATAGTCCCCTTGATCTCGTGTTAAAATAATGGAAAGACGAGAGGACTAAACATAAGAAAAAGCAACAAATGATAAAATATTGCTATTTTATTTGGACTCAGGGACCCATCCTGAAACCCTCAGTCTTCTGGCCAAAGTTTGGGTCGAATGAGGACGTGATGTGTCAGCTTTTCATTCAATGTGTAAATGACAAAATCCGGTTTCTCAGGGGGAACTAGACTATGCTCTTTGTTGGAGGCAGGGACCTGTCCTCCCTTTTCCCCTAAACACAGCTAGAGAAGAACCCGATATAGTATCACAAAAGTATATGAGACTCCAGCACATGGGATCCCCTAGATATTCTTCCCCTGCTCAGCACCCCCACCCCTCTCCTTAGGCAGCTGCTGCCACCCTACATCTCACTCCAGATCCTTCGTCTGCTCACATTATTCCTTCTCCCTAGGATCCTAACCCTTGGGAATCATCCCAGGAGCCTGTCCCCTACCAGCCTAAGGACCTTTCCCTAAAAGTGCTCCAGTGTGAAATAGAGCAATGTAAAAAGGATATCCAGAACTTTCCTTTTCCCTTTACAACTAGAGTCAGTTCCTACTCTCTTTCCCTTAATTGAGGTGTCACAAGGAGAGGAAGCCATTGGCTTCGTGAATGCTCCCTTAACCAGTTTAGAAGTCTGGAGTTTAGTTGGGCGCCGTGGCTCACACCTGTAATCCCTGATGTCAGGAGTTTGAGACCAGTCTGACCAACATGGAGAAACCCCATCTTTACTAAAAAATGAAAAATTAGCCAGACGTGGTGGCGCATGTCTGTAATCCCAGCTACTTAGGGGGCTGAGGCAGGAGAATTGCTTGAACCTGGGAGGCAGAGGTTGTGGTGAGCCAAGATTGTTCCATTGCGTTCCAGTCTGGGCGACAAGAGTGAAACTGCGTCTCCCAAAAATAAAATAAAATAAGTCTGGAGTTAAAAAAAAAGAGTTTAGGCCACTACTAGATGACCCTTACGGAGTGGCAGATCAAATTGATGAATTCTTACCTGTCTTGCAGCCGCAATAGGTGTACTGATTCTTGTTGGGTGTCATGTCATACTATGTGTCCATGGGCTAGTGCAAAGACTTAGAGAAACAGCGCCTATTTATTTTTATTTTTTTAATTTTTTTTTTTTTGAGATAGAGTCTCACTCTGTTGCCAGTCGCCAGGCTGGAGTGCAGTGGCACAATCTCGGCTCACTGCAACCTCCACCTCCTGGGTTCAGGCAATTTTCCAGCCTCAGCCTCCCGAGTAGCTGGGACTACAGGCGCATGTCACCACGCCCAGCTAATTTTTGTATTTTTAGTAGAGACGGGGTTTCACCATGTTGGCCAGAATGGTCTCGATCTCTTGACCTTGTGATCTGCCCGCCTCGGCCTCCCAAAGTGCTGGGATTACAGGCTTGAGCCACCGTCCCCGGTTGAGAAACAGCACTTATTAAAACCTCCCTTAACTCTTCTCCACCTTGTTCAGAGAAGCTTTTTCTTTTAGAGGATCAAGTCAGACAGCAAAGCGAAGACATGTTAAAAAGGTTTGAAGAGGAAGAGCTATAAAAATTGAAAGGGGGAAGTTTTAGGATACAGTAAAATTCTTCAAAGGTTTAGCCTGTAAGCTCCCTTTAAAATTCAAGACAGGGAAAATTGTTCAATACAGTGAGTTCTGGGTTACTCTTCAGAGAACTAGCATATTGGTATGTTCAGCTTCTCTGTTCTTTGTTTTCCATTGTAAAATTTAACTTCTTTGTTCTTCACATCTCCTTACCCCTAGTTTTAGTAAACAACCCCTTTCTAGCCTCTATCACCTGCTCTATCCTTAGTCATCCTAAGTCACCTGCTCTGTCCCTAGTCATCCTAAGTCACCTGCTCTGTAACCATCCTTCCTGCTGAAACTACTTACCCTGCCACCCCAACTCAGACCCCTGCTCTCCTTAAAATAGCCAATCGGAATTAGCTTGGACTGTGTGGTCCAACCCTAGCCAATAGGGAAAAGACAGAGCAGTAGGGACTAGTTGCCTTAGGGAAAAGACCCTCTCCCCCTCCCTTGTCTGGTGTGCTCTCACCATTGTTCCACCTGTGGGACACACCCTTCTGTAGAAGTAAATTGCCTTGCTGAGAAAACTTGCCTGGGTGCTATTTTCACTTTGCAGCACTGAGCATTTTACTTTCAACACCACTAAGTCTCTTATAACCCCTCACTGTGATTCCTATCCCCAGCTCCCCCTAACCTCCAGCATTTCTAGAAATGTGAAGTAGATTGGATTCATGAAGGTTTTTTTCTTCCTCTAGATTCTGGCAAGCATTTGAAGTTTCTCGTATATATGTGGGCCGCTTTTAATTAAATGTTTTTGTATGGTCTTTTCATGGTTTGTAATTCTGCTTTGCACCACTGACTTTCCCAGGATGGTCATAGGTTTTGTATGTTTAAGCTATTTTGTAAGCAAATCTGAAAGCATATCTTTCTAATAAATACAAGTAACATTTTGTGTTTGAGTGAAATAATTATTCTAAGATCGTGAAAAAGTGCTCTAAGATCTGAAACAGGTGGAGATTTTTGTTTTATTGCACCAGGATCAGTAGTGGTGCCTGGCATTTGATTGGTAAGATGTTAACTAGTTAGGTGCTATATGCCTGCTGACTCTGACTCTGGCCTAGCTATTAAAAAAAAAAAAGTATTCTTTTGTAATTCTCCTTGAAAGTTTTCAGATTTTTTTGGGGGAATACTTTTATTATTTTAGATAGTAATCTTAGGTGGCATACTATACTTTTTAGAGAGCAAGAACTATTTGTTGATTTAAAAAGCCTTGGGAAAAATCCTAAATTGCCTGTATTTCTGTATCCCTTCTGTTACCGAGACTTCAATGCTATACTTTGTCAGACTCCCAGAAAAATGGATTGGGTTTTTCAGTGGGCATATGTCCAATCTGCTGTGTTTCTTTTATTCTAACCTTCTTTATTTACTTCCTAATACCCAATCTCAGATATTTGGAAAATAGAGAAGCACTGAAAATCTCTTCAGTGCTTTGGGGCTTAGAACGATGAGTACCTTAAATTTTAAGACAGCCGATCTCATGAAAAACCAAGAAAGGGAGTGATTGAATGCCTAGGCAGAAATCAAGACTGTTTGATGGAATGGCCATAGGTACAGGGCATGGTTTTCAGATTTCTTAGGCCAGTAACTCTTCTTGAAGTGTGATCAAACTGAACATTGATTCACACTAAGCTTACATGAGATTGATAAGTCATGTTTCTGAACTTCAATCAAGAATTCAAATGATTAATAAAACTAAAATACGAATAGTTGGTCAGCAATTTCTTATCGTTATTCAATTCTATTTGGGAAAGCTAATGAAGATCAGATAGTTATTTTGTAAGTGGAATCTGGTCAGAATAGTGGCATTTAGGTGATCTTAAGGGATGTTTGTCATCAAGCTCTGGTAGCACAGAACAGAGCATTTTATGTTTTCTAGATTATTACTGATATATTCATGTCATTCAGAAAGGACACTTCCTTTTCCACATTGTCCTCTAGACAGAATGAACACTTCTTTATGTTTACCTTTCTGTACTGGGTATTTTGTATCAGTCTAAAAACAGCGGTTATTATATTTCTATTTTGGAGAAATTTATGAGATCAGTTTGTTTTATCTGGCCATTTATATTCTTATTTCAGGCAGCTTTTTAGGATTACTTACCTCCTTCCGTGCTTTGACTATACAGTCAAAACCCATTTCTATGTTTGAAAAGTAGGCCAGGTGCGGTGGCTCTTGCCTGTAATCCTAGCACTTTGGGAGGCTGAGCCAGGCAGATCGCAGGAGCCCAGGAGTTCGAGGCCAGCTTGGGCAACATGGTGAAAACCCATCTCTACAAAAATTAGCTGGGTCTGGTGATACATGCCTGTAGTCCCAAGTACATGGGACGCTGAGGGGAGGATGGTTTTTGAGTCTGGGAGGTAAAGGCTGCAATAAGCAGAGATTGCACCATTGCACTCCAGCCTGGTGACAGAGTAAGACCCTGACTCAAAAAAAAAAAAAAAGTAGTTCTACTTCCTGTCAGCAGGGAGGCAGCCTAGCATAATTAAATTAGCTTTAACGTTTTTATTTTTTTGTTACAGAGTCTGTCGCCAGGAGCCAGGCTGGAGTGCAGTGGCGTAATCTCAGCTCACTGCAGTCTCCGCCTCCTGCATTCAAGCAATTCTCCTGCCTCAGCCTCCCTAGTAGCTAGGACTACAGGCGCACACCACCAAGCCCAGCTAATTTTTGTATTTTTTAGTAGAGACGGGGTTTCACCATGTTGGCCAGGATGGTCTCAATCTCTTGACTTTGTGATCTGCTCTCCTCGGCCTCCCAAAGTGCTAGGATTACAGGCGTGAGCCACCACGCCCGGCCATTAGCTTTAACTTTTAGTCAGACTCGTTCAAAGCCTGACTCTTGCTATTTCCTAGCCTTGTAACACTGGGCAAATTGCTTAAACGTTTTTGAGCTTGTTTTCTGGTAAAATGGAGATAATTGCAACTCTGCAGGAAGAACTAGCAAAAGAACTAAATCTAGAGAGATAGGAGGAAAATCAAGAAAACAGTTCTCCTGGGAACCGAGCAGTGTGTTTCAAAGAGGGAGTGATCATCTATATCAAATGCTGATCATAAGCAAAAAGAGGTCAGAGAAATGACCATTGGAAATAAGAATATAAGATCACTGGGTTCCTTTTTTTAAAAAAGAAATTTGTTAGAGACAGGGTCATGCTTTGTTTACCAGATTGGAGTGCAGTGGCGTGATCATGGCTCACTGCAGCTTTGAACTCCTAGGCTCAAGTGATCTTCCCCCCTCAGCATCTCAAAGCATTGGAGTTATAGGCGTAAGCCATTGTGCCTGGCTACTGGGTTTCTTCTTGATAGTTTTTGGTGAAATGTTAAAAACACTTACTCATTTGAATGGGTTTAACTGGGAGGAGGAGAATAGAAGAGAACATAGACCACTCCTGAGGATTGTTTTTGCTATAGAGAGAATGAGAGAAGGGAAGTAGCTGGAGTGAGAAATGAAGTTAAGACATTTTTTTAAATAGAGGAAAGAATATCACATATATGTGTGCTGAAAGTAAAGATTCAGTAGGGTGGCATAATGTTATGAGAAGAGGGAAGGGATTGCCAGAGTAATGTCCTTGAATAGGCAGAATGATGGGGTGGATAGACGTGTACAAATGGCTTACATGTTAAGGGAAGGGATAGATTGGTATAGGTGGGAGTCTGTAGAAAGGGCCCTTCTGTTTCATTTTGAAAATAGAAGTAAGGTCATCAGCTTAGAAGGAGGTTGGAGGAGTAGGTGTTAGAGGTTTGAAGACAAAAGTCATGTAGGAGAAGGGGATAGACTAGGAATTTACAGTATTATTTGTGGGCAGTATATAGAGTGTGAGGAATTATTGCTGACTGGCTCACTTTAGGCTCACATGGTCATAGGTTTTTCTCCAGCTGTGTTAGCTGCATGGGTATACAGAGTAGGTGGACAATTGGTTAGATCAGGATTATGTTTTAGCCAAAAGAATAAAAGCGAGACAGGAACAAGGGCTTTGAGGGAATATGCATGGGAGTGATGTTTTATTTCACCTAAATATTTTAGAATGTATCATCTATTATGGACAAGGATTTTAAAAAATCACACACAGGCTGGGCATGGTGGCTCATGCCTGTTATCCCAGCACTTTGGGAGGCCAAGGCAGGTGGATCGTGAGGTCAGGAGATTGAGACTATCCTGGCCAAGATGGTGAAACCCCGTCTCTACTAAAATACAAAAGGTTAGCCAGATGTGGTGGCGCGTGCCTGTAGTCCCAGCTACTCGGGAGGCTTAGGTAGGGGAATCTCCTGAACCCAGGAGGCGGAGGTTGCAGTGAGCTGAGATTGCACCACTGCACTCCAGCCTGGCAACAGAGCAAAACTTTGTCTCAAAAAAAAAAAAATCGCGTGCAACCATAATGCCTTTTTTTTTTTGAGACAGGGTTCACTGTTGGCCAGGCTGGAGTGCAGGCACATACATCTTACTGCAACCTGAACCTCCTGGGCTCAAGCAGTCCTCCTACCTCAGCCTCCTGAGTTGCTGGACTACAGGTGTATACAACCATGCTTGGCTAATTTTAAATTTTTTTTGGTAAGAGATGGGGCCCAGGCTGGTGCCAGTCTCATAAACTCCTGGGCTCAAGCCTCACATGAGTGCTAGGATTACAGCCATGAGCCCCTGTGCTTGAATCACAATACTTCTTTAATATTAACTAATATTTAGTCAAACTACTTTCAGTTTTCTCTGATTTTCAAAATCAGAAAACCCAGGTTTGGTCAATTTGGGACTAAACAAGGTCTGTACATTGCCTTTGATTGCTGTGCCTCTTGTCATTTATTCGATACGTTTCATCTTAATCCTCTTTTTCAGACCATTGATTCGTTCAAGAAATTTGGTCTTTTGTCATTTAACTTGTATATTCTGTATCTGGCTGTTTTCTTGTATTATTTTTAATTGAAAAAATTTTTAATTGTGGTAAAATTGATAGTTGCTATCATAACCAAATATGTACCATTCGGTAGTATAAAGTATATTCACATGGTTGTGTCCTGTGGTGTTACTTTAAACATGTTCCTCTAGATCCCTTACTTTCTGTAAACTAGTATCAGATCTGGAGAGGCTTGATTTGATTCAGGTTCAGTTTTTAACTTTGTTGGTGATAGGTCATGGACATAGGTGATTTATGTGTACTTCTCATAGTGTCTTATTGGAAGGCACGTGATGTTTGGTTGTCCTAATGATGAGACTGATCATTGGATTTAGGTCTTCTAGTTCAGAGGTTCTCAACCCTGGTACTTGTCCATGGCCTGTTAGGAACTGGGCTGCACAGCAGGAGTGAGTGGCAGGTGAGCAATCATTACTGCCTGAGTTCCGTCTCATGTCGTCAGATCAGCAGCAGCATTAGATTCTCATAGGAGTACAAACCCCTTTGTTAACTGCATATGCGACGGATCTAGGTTGTGTGCTCCTTGTGATGCGATCTAACTAATGCATGATGATCTGAAGTGGTACAGTTTCATCCTGAAACTATCCCACCTCACCAAATCCGTGGAAAATTGTCTTCACAAAACTGGTCCATGGGGCCAGAAGTGTAGGGAACTGCTGTTTTAACCTGATCTATCCATTTGAAATTTTTCCACTGATTTTTTTTCCCACTTAATGGTTTTATTAACTATTGATAATCATTGCTTAGATCCATTATTTTATTAGAGATTGTAAACTGATTATTTTCTAATTATGTAACTCTTTTTGCATTTATTAGCTAGAATTCTGTTAAAAACAATCACTCACCTAGTTTCTGCCAGAAATGCAGGATAGTTGTTTGATTCTTTCCTTTTCGTTTTTTTTTTTTTTTTTTTTTTTTTTTTTTTTTTTTTTTTTTTTTTTTTTTTTTTT
>NW_016108069.1:305773-307587 GCF_001604975.1 Cebus imitator | reverse complement strand
TTTGCTCTTGTTACCGAGGCTGGAGTGCAATGGTGCGATCTCGGCTCATTGCAGCCTCCGCCTCCTGGGTTCAAGCAATTCTCCTGCCTCAGCCTCCCGAGTAGCTGGGACTACAGGCATGCGCCACCATGCCCAGCTAATTTTTGTATTTTTAGTAGAAACGGGGTTTCACCATGTTGACCAGGATGGTCTCCCATCTCTTGACCTCATGATCCACACGCCTTGGCCACCTAAAGTGCTGGCATTAAAGGCATGAGCCACTGTGCCTGGCCGATTCTTTTATTTTCTAATTTTCAGGTGACTAAGTTTTTTGGTTTTCAAATAAAATTATGAATTCATGAAATTCATAATGACTCAGTTGCAGTCATTTTGTGATGTTCAGATTGTCTCATATTTAGCCAGTGGAAGCTTCTTTAAGCTGGCTCCTGTGTCTGCCATAGCTGCACCCTTGTTAGCTTCTCAGCTTGTTTGTATCTGTCTTGTCCTACACTTGAAATAATCAATTTCTGCAAGAATGTCTTTTAGTGGAAGATGGTAGAGATTATAATATGAGTGTCCACTTTTAAAAGGTGGTGTGGGCTGGTCGTGGTGGCTCAGGTCTGTAATCCCAGCGCTTTGGGAGGCTGAGGCAGGCGGATCACGAGGTCAGGAGATAGAGACCATCCTGGTCAACATGGTGAAACCCTGTTTCTACTAAAATATAAAAAATTAGCTGGGCATGGTGGCATGCACCTGTCGTCCCAGCTACTTGGGAGGCTGAGGCAGAAGAATCGCTTGAAGAAGTTGCAGTGAGCCGAGATCACGCCAGTGCGCTCTAGCCTGGGCAATAGAGTGAGATTCTGTCTCAAAAAAAAAGAGATGTTGTGGCTTTTGTTTATTTGATTTTTTAGAATGCTAATTGGTTTCTTTTTTTAACAGGCATGCCCAAAGGAAAATACGAGCCCCCTGACCCTCGGAGGATGTATACAATTATGTCTTCTGAGGAAGCAGCAAATGGAAAGAAATCCCATTGGGCAGAGCTTGAAATAAGTGGTAAGACATGGAGGCATGAATTTAGTATGGAAATTAAGATATGGTAGTAAAGTGAGATAGTGAGATTTCTAATGCCAATACACAAAAGAAACAATGATTATATTTTACGAATGTAGTACATTTATAAATGATTGTATTTTAGTAACTTACCTTAGAAGCGGGAAGGTTCAATGAAAAGAATATGATTTGAGTCAAAAGTTCAAAACCCATTCATTGCATATTTTCTCAGTATTAGCGTGCTCTTACAAAATATATAAATGTAAAATAACAAGGATGAAATGAAAATAACACACGTAAAATGCTAGTGCCCAGTCAACTATTTGTTCTGGTATTTGATTCTCTGATAAAGTAGGAATGAGCTTTTGGATTATCAAATGATAGATTTCTAGTGGGGTTCGAATGGCTGACCTGTATAGATTTTGGGGTAGATTTGTTTCTCCTTATTTTCTTCATTGACTTCTCAGTCTGAGTCACTGAGGACAGCCTTATTTAGAAACACATAATCTTAGGAGTTTGAAGCAGATGTCAAATTTCCCTTTCCCTTTTAATGCAATTTGGACATATTTAAAGAAATACATGAGGCCGGGCGCGGTGGCTCAAGCCTGTAATCCCAGCACTTTGGGAGGCCGAGGCGGGTGGATCACGAGGTCAAGAGATCGAGACCATCCTGGTCAATATGGTGAAACCCCGTCTCTACTAAAAATACAAAACATTAGCTGGGCATGGTGGCGCGTGCCTGTAATCCCAGCTACTCAGGAGGCTGAGACAGGAGAATTGCCTGA
>NW_016108069.1:294092-305698 GCF_001604975.1 Cebus imitator | reverse complement strand
AAAAAGAAATACATGAGCCTTCAAATGTGAAGGATATCCTTTCCTCAGCATCTCTGCCAGTGGGCACACAGCCTCTTAAAATATTTCAAAGATGGTGAAAGGACATTACTTCTCAGGGCAACCAGTGCTAATGAAGTTTTGTGTTACTGTTGGCCTAATATGCTCCCCCTTACTTTCCTTTCTGATTTTTGCCTTCTGAAATAGTACAGAACAAATTTTCTCTTCTTTGACCTGACTGCCCTTGATTTTTAAAAGTTGAACGCAGCAGGCATACTCAGCATATGCTGTGTGTAAAACATTTTACCTGGTCCTGGCCCACGGGCATGGAAGATATATAAAAGTCCCTCTTTTTATGGAGGTTATGACATTAGGGAGTGAGAAGAAGGGAGTGTGCAAGTATAAATAACTAATAGACAAAACATAACAAGTCTAGGTATAAAAGTGCTATAACAGGAAGCAAAAAGGAAATAATGATCATAGCATTCCTCCTTCCTGAGCTCAAAATTTCTGGTTAATCTATAGAATAAACTTAAATGCCTGCCTTTGCAGCCATAGTAGGGGTCGGTACACACATGGGTCTCTCCTGTTTTCCCTCTTCTGATTTCTAGAATGCTGGACTTTGCTAAACCAAGTTCAGCTCAGTAAGTAGGTATGGTCATGGACAGTAAAACTTCTCTCTTTCCTCTCCTGTCAGATTTGGTTTTCTGTGCCAGGGGAGCTCAAAGAGAAATATGCACTTTTGTTTTGTTGTTATTCTCAAAGCACAGGCAATTACCACTCCTATTTTTTCCCTTTTAAATTTTGCAGGATTGGCATTTAACTATATTTGTCTCTCGTTTTTTCAGCCCTTATTAGCAGTGAATTACAATTTTTGTTTTTGAATTACAATTCCTTTGCTTAAAAGGAAGTTTCCCCTTTCTTAAAGCATTGAAATACGCTAGAAAGCACTCAGTTAGGTCATTGATACACACCTCTGAGGCTAAGGAGATTCTCCTCCATCCTCTTCTCCTTCCACCACATGCTGTGAACTCCTTGGTGATTTTGAGTCACTGTTCTCTGCTTACCCTGAACTTTGGGAGGAAGTCCTGTATACATGTATAGGGAAAAACTACGTTTTTTCTTTATTCTTACACCATCACAACAATCATCAACACAAAAGACTTCTGTGACCAAAGGTGTGGGTTTCTTTTCCCCACACACTGAGCAGCAGACACCAGTCAGGTGCCTTCCAATTCAATTCCAACGCTATTTGCCAGGAGGTAGCATTGGATCCCATAGTCTGGACTCAGTCCCCAAGATTTCCCTCTCCCACTTGAGTCACCAGTCTGGGCCTCTAGAACTTTGACCAGCTTCAAGTTGGGGTTCCCACAACCCCTTATTTAGGTTCAATTAATTTACTGGAGTGGTTCACATAACTCAGAGAAACATCTACTTAAATTTACCAGTTTATTATAAAGGATGATGTTACAAAGGATACGGATGAAAAGATGCATAGGGCAAGGTGTAGGGGAAGGAGTGCAGCATCCATGCCCTCCCTGGACACACCACCCTTAAGGAGAAACCTTATGTGTTCAGCTATCTAGAAGCTCTCTGAATCCTGTTCTTTTGGGTTTTTATGGAGAACTCATTGCATAGGTATGGTTGACAACTGTGTAGCAATGTGATCATTGGACAAGCAAGGCACATCTGCTCAGACTTTTCTTGGGCTCTCTGTAGCATTCCTTCCTCTAGGGTATGGGGCAGGACTCTGTCTGGGATGAGGGTCTTTTGACCCACAGTGAGATTAGAGTCTGCCTTGGGCAGTTGAAAGAAGGACAGGAGAAGGTCAGAGAGAGATCCTGTTTCCTGAAGCCTTAAGCACTCCAACATTATAACAAAGACTATGGGAGTTAGGAGCCATGAACTGTGGATAAAAACATATGTGTGTGTATATATATATATACATATATATATGTATGTATAAAACTCACCATAATAACAACATAAGAAGGAAGAGGGGAGACTCCTCTAAAGTAACCTTTCTTAATTTATTACTATTGTTATATTTAGGGATGAGGTCTTGCTCTGTTCCCCAGGCTGGAGTGCAGTGGCATGATTATACATAGTTTACTGTATCGTTGAATTCCTGGGCTCATGCGATCCTCGCACCTCACTCTCCTGAGTAGCTGGGACTACAGATGCATGCCACCATACCTGCCTAATATTTAAAAAATCTTCCTTAGAGATGGGGGTCTTGCTTTGTTGCCCAGGCTGGTCTTGAACTCCTGGCTTCGAGCAGTCCTGCCGCCTCAGCCTCTCAGAGTGCTGGGATTACAGGCAGGAACCACTGTGTCCAACCAAAAGATGCCTTTTTAACAGTTAATCATCTTTACCATATATCTTTACAGAGGATAAACTATTGGTTGAATAGGTTTGTAGAATGGAACCTTGTACTTCCTATTAATGAATTATTATAAGGCCAAAAGCCTTGTAATCACTACCCAGGTCAAAAATTAGAACTTTTTCAGCTTTACCCAGAGCCTTCTCCATATGCCACTGCCAGTCACAGCCCCCACCCTGCTCCCAAAATTAACCATTATCCTGACATCTATAGTAGTTTCTTGTCTTTCCTTATGGTTTTAACACCAAATTATATATACAGGGAAGATTTTTGGAGGTGCCAAAACTACTACCTGTTTTAATTGTGGTGGTTACATAGCTATGCATTTGTAAAGGAATCATAAAACAGAGTGAATTTTATTGTATGTAGATTATACTTTGACATTTTTAAAAAAAGAAAACCATTTTTTTTTTAAAGATTCAAGGGAGAGTGAGTGACAGATAAGCAACATACAGAGAAATAGACCTGAAAAAAATCAGTGCACAGGATTAGAACAAATACTAAAAATGGTAATTCAAGGAAACTTTCTTAAATTAAAAAAAAAATTCAAACTACCCACTGAAAGAACACACAGCATACCTGAGAAACACACAGTATACCTGAGAATGTCAATGTAAAAAAACCAACACCAGGATATATTCTGATAAAATTACTGAGTTTAAGGAAAAAGCATATGTTTTGGGCATCTAGGCTAAAAGAGCAAGTGACTAAAAATTTGAGTGTCATTAGACCTGCAGCAAGGCTTTATACCATACCAAAGATTTTTTTTTGGAGTAACATATATTTAAGATACTTTAAGATCATGTGAGCCAAGGATATAGACTTCACCAAAACCAGTTTTCAAATATAAAGGGCACAGACTGTTATCAACATTCAGTAAACATAAGACATACTGTTACTGTGAATGCTTTTTTTTTTGAGAGGGAGTCTCGCTCTGTCACCAAGGTTGGAGTGCAGTGGTGCAATCTTGGCTCACTGTAACCTTCACCTCCCAGGTTTAAGCAATTCTCTACATCAGTCTCCCGAGTAGCTGGGATTACAGGTGAGTGCCACCACTCTCAGCTAATTTTTTGTATTTTTAGTAGAGATGGGGTTTCAGTAGGCTGGTCTTCAATTCCTGACCTTGGGATCCACCTGCCTCAGCCTCCCAAAGTGCTGGGATTACAGGCGTGAACCATCACGCCTGGCCCCTATGAACACCTTTTAAAGAATCATCTAGAGAACAAGCTTCTAGACAACCAAAATGATTGACATATGAACTAGTAGGGGGCGTTTAATATGTAATGACTTGCAAAGCTAAGTCCAAAAATAGGAGTTTATGCAGGTTAAATGGGAAAGCTATAGTATGTAGTGGATACATACTCTGCCAATGTAGACAGAGCACAATTATGTAAAGGAGGGCAGGGCAGATGAGATGATATGCACGCAAAGTTTTGTCTGCTCTTGGTAATCATATTGGTGGGATGAAGCAAATAAATACTCTATCATTCCATATCCCTGAGAACCAGGACTTTCAGTATTAAAGAAGATGCTGATATAATTATAAAAGAGGGTAACTAAAATCCCTGTTATCCTGAATTTGAATTAAAAGTTCAGTATGTTTTCATAAGATATTTTAGTTTAAGTGTCTATTTGATATTTTGTCATACATCATATAAAACATATAATTATATCACACCATTTATTTATAAATGCATATGGCTACATATTTATGTCCTGAATCTGTTCATTGAAAACCTAGAAACAAGACTGACTCTAGCTATAAATATCTCTAGCACTGGCTGAGTTTTGTTTTTCTTGGAGATGAGGTCTCATTATGTTGCCCAGGCTGGTCTTGAACTCCTAGCCTCAAGCAGTTCTCCCACGTTGGCCTCCCACAGTACTGGGATTATACATATAAGCCAACTTACTCAGCCCAGGTTAGCTTCTTTAACTTATTTATTACATTTTTATAGATTTAGAGGGTATAAGTACAGTTTTCTTTTTTATATTTTAACAATCTGTTAATTATGTATTTATCCCTCCATAGAACCACCACCCATACCAAGGTGGAGTGGGTCACCACCTGGGGCCTGGACTCTGAAATCTAAGGCTTCCTTCTCCTTCCTTTTATGGCTTAGGTTCAGGCAGAACTTGTGTCTCCTTTTGAATACTGCAGAAGCAGAACCTAAGCATACCATTAAGGTGGCTACACCCATCAGAGTTGATTGGCAGGCTGGAAGACAATATTCTCCTAATAAAGGCATTTTTACCTCTATAGGGGGTTGGGAATTGGTTGGCTGGAAGTGGTGGTATTGGGGCAGGGAAGTGTTATTTCAATGGAGGACTTATTTTCAGGTTGTAGAGAGAAATGAGGGGAGTTTGCCTATACTGGGCCATCTGTGGGGTCAGTGGGGGCTGCTGTATGTCTTTGCTACTGAAAGGGGAAAGTTGACATAGGCATTACAGCCAAAGAGGCACATAGCAATTAGGCTCAGTACCCCTGAGATGATTTTGGAGTGGTTTCCTCTCTCAAGGACGATAATGGATGTGATAAGGTAGAGGATCACTGCGAAGAAATCACTCCGAGGCCAATCGATGAATGGTGTTTTGGTGTGTAGATCACACATGTAGTTGATAAAACAGCACCTAGAATCATTTCAGCTACCAACACGAGGAATACCCTGGTGTGGAGGCACTTAAAGCACATCAGGATCACCAGGCACAATATAATCTTAGCAAGCCTAAAGGATTCCCTTTTGGGTACACAAGAAGTTGGCCCAGCAGTGCGAGGGCCTAGAGGCACTCTGAATCCACCGTGGGCTGAAGTCCTTGGTGATGCAGAAGATTGCTCACTTGTTCATGGCGTTGAGGACACTGCACATCCCACCCACCATCTGGCTAGGAAGGGGGCCCCTGGGGCAGAGGGAGTCACAAGTAGTTTTCTTACCTGGATATATTGTGTAGCGGTGAAGTCTGGTCTTTTAGTGTACTTATTGCCGTAATAGTGAACGTTGTACCCAAAAGGTAATTTTTTCACCTTTTTCACCTTTCCATATGTTGGAGTCTTCAGTGTCTGTTTTTCTGCCTTGTATGTGCATGTGTACCCATTGTTTAGTTCCCCTTTGTAAGTGAGAAGATAGGTATTTGTTTCTGAGTTGTTTTGCTTAGGATAACGGCTTCCAGTTCTGTCCACGTTGTTGCACAAGATAGGCTTTCATTCTTTTTTATAGCTGAGTAGTATTCCTTGGTATATATATACTCTACATTTTCTTTATCTAGTCATCCATTGATGGACGTTTAGGTTGATGCCCTATCTTTGCTATTGTGAGTAGTACTAGGAGACATACGAGTGCACGTGAATATGAGACATGATGATTTTTTTTCTCTTTGGGTATACCCAGTAGTGGGATTGCTGGATAGAATGGTAGTTCTATTTTTAGTTCTGTGAGAACTCTCCATACTGTTTTTCATACAGACTGTACTAATTTACATTCCCACCAACAGTGTATATAAGTGTTCCTTTTTCTTCACATCCTTGCCAGCATCTGTTGTTTTTGACTTTTTAATAGCCATTCTGAGTAGTGGAAGATGGTATTTCATTGTGGTTTTAATTTGCATTTCTGTGATAATTATTGATGTTGAACATTTTTTCATATTTGTTGGTGACTTGTGTGTCTGTCTTTTGAAAAACATTTCATGTCCTTTGCCCACTTATTATTGGGGTTCCTTGTAGATTCTCTATATTAACCCTTTGTCAGATGTGTAGTTTGCCAATATTTTCTCTCATTCTGTAGACTTGATTATCATTATTATTTTTGCTGTGCAGAAACTTTTTTTTTTTTTTTTTTGAGATGGAGTCTCACTCTGTACCCTAGGCTGGAATGCAGTGGCACAATCTCAGCTCACTGCAACCTCTGCCTCCTGGGTCCTGGTTCAAGCAATTCTCCTACCTCAGCCTCCCAAGTAGCTGGGATTACAGGCACGAGCCATCATGCCCACCTAATTTTTGTATTTTTTAGTAGAGACAGGGTTTCACCATGTTGGCCCGGTTGGTCTTGAACGCCTGACCTTGTGCTCCACCTGGCCTTGGCCCTCCGAAGTGCTGGGATTACAGGCGTGAGCCACCACGCCCGGCCGCTGTGCAGAAACTTTTTAATGTAACTAAGTCCCATTTATCTATTCATTCTGAGGTAGGGTATCATATTTCTGTGGTGCAGGCTGGATGGAGTAGTGTGTAACCTCAAACTCCTGAGCTCTAGTGATCCTCCTGCCTCAGTCTTCTGAATAGCTAGGACTATAGGTGCACACAACCATGCCTGGCTTTTTTTTTTTTTTTTTTTTTTTGAGAAAAGGTATCACTTTGTCACCCAGGCTGGAGTGCAGTAATGCCATCTTGGCTCCCTGCAGCCTCAACCTCCTGTGTTCAAGTGATCCATCTGCCTCAGCCCCTCCAGTATTATGGGACTACAGTAGTATATGCCACCATGCTCAGATAAAGGTTAATTTTTATATTTTAGTTTTTTGTAGAGACAGGGGTCTCGTGTTGGCCAGCCTGCTCTCTAACTCCTGGCCTCAAGTGATCTTCCTATCTTAACTTTACAAAACACTGGGATAACAGGCATGAGCCACTGTGCCCAGCCAGCTTCTTTAACTTAGTAACAGACATTTATGTTTTTACTATGTCTTTTTATGGTTTGATAGCTCATTCCTTTTTAGCATTGAGTAATAGTCCATTGTCTAGATGTACCACAGTTTATTTACCCGCTTACCTACTGAAGGACATCTTGGCTACCTCCAAGTGTTGGCAATTTTGAATAAAGCTACTATAAACATTTATTGCAGTTCTTTGTGTGGACATAAGTTTTCAGCTCCTTTGAGTAAATGCCAAGGAGGCATGATTGCTGGATTATATGGCAATAGTGTGTTTAGTTTTGCCAAAAACTAAACTATATTCTATATAGTTTAGAATATAGTTTCCAAACTGTATTCTAAATTGGCTGTATCATTTTACCCTTCTACCAGCATATCCTCCACAGGATGTGGTGGTATAAGTGTTTTGGATTTTTTGCCATCCTGATAGGTATGTAGTGGTACCTCACTGTTTTAATTTGTGATTCTCTAATGGCATATATGTTGGCCAACTTTTCATATGCTCATTTGCTGTTGGTATATCTTCTTTGGCTAGGTGTCTGTTCAGATCTTTTGCCCATTTAAATATTGGGTTGTTTTCTTATTCAGTTCTAGAGTTGTTTTTTTTTTTTTTTTTTAATGTCAATGTGTCTGCAAAAGTATCTCCCAGTCTGTGTTGTCTTACTCTTTTGGTAGTGTCTTTCACAGGGCAGAAGTGCTTAATTTAAATGGGATTTTGATTGCTATTATCTTTAGTTTATATATCAAATTAGGAAGAACATCTTGACAGTATTGTGTTTTCATACCCATGAACATGGAATATCTCCATTTATTTAGTTATTTGATTTCTTCAGAGTTTTAGTAGTTTTCCTCATATGCAACTTGTAAATATTTTGATAGATATATTCCTATTTCTTTCTCTCACTTTTTTTTTTTTTNTTTTTTTTTTTTTTTTTTTTTGGTGTAAGTGGTGTCTTTTTAGTTCTAAATTCCATTTGTTCATTGCTGGTATATAAGAAAGTGACTTCAGATCTTTTAAGTATTTGCTTATTTGTGATTTAAACAATTTTTAAGGCTGGGTGCAGTGTCTCACACCAGTCTCAGCACTTTGGGAGGCCAGCATGGGTGGATTATTCTGGAGACCAGCCTAGGCAATGTGGTAGAACACCATCTCTGTTTAAAAAAACGTACAAAAATTAGCCAAGTGTGGTAGTGTGCACCTGTGGTCTCAGCTACTCAGGAGGCTGAGGTGAGAGAATTACTTTAGCCCAGGAAGTGGAGGTTACAGTGAGCTGAGATCACACCACTGTACTCCAGCCTGGGTGACAGAGCAAGAGCATGTCTCAAAAGAAAAGAAATTGCCCTGGTGCCATGACTCATGCCTGTAATCCCAGCACTTTGGGAGGCTGAGGCAGGCGGATCACGATATTAGGAGTTAGAGACTAGCCTAGCCAATATGGTAAACCCCATCTCTACTAAAGAAATACAAAAATTAGCCAGGCATGGTTGCGTGTGCCTGTAGTCCAAGCTACTCATGATGCTAAGGCAGAAAAATCACTTCAACTGGGAGGCCAGTGTTGGTGTGAGCCAAGATCGCGACACTGCACTCCAGCCTGGGTGACAGAGCAAGACTCCATCTCAAAAAAAAAGGAAAGGCCGGGCGTTGTGGCTCACGTAATCCCAGCACTTTTTGAGGACAAGGTGGGCGGATCACAAGGTCAGGAGAGTGAGACTGTCCTTGCCAACATGGTGAAACCCCGTTTCTACTAAAAATACAAAAATTAGCTGGGCGTGGTGGTATGCATCTGTCGTCCCAGCTACTCGGGAGGCTGAGGCAGGAGAATGGCTTGAACCTGAGAGGCAGAGTGCAGTTGCAGTGAGCCGAGATTGTGCCACAGTGTACTCCATCCTGGCGACAGAGGGAGGCTCTGTCTTGAAAAAAAAAATCAATTTTCTTCTCCTTAAAAGTATTCTTTTTTTTTTTATAGTTATTCGTCATTGGGCTCCTTGTAGTTTAGTTTTCCTTTATTGAGCCTTTCACATTTTGAAATACTAGGTAATAGTTTTTTGGGCATGTTTGGAGTATGCTTTTATTGGAACTTCTTAAAACAATTATCGAATTTGACTTCTGTACTTTTTTCTGTTCATTTTCATTTGAATTCAGTTTTTCTAATCTTTTAGAAGGAGATGTGACTCAGGGTAGTTTTACTAATGTCTATGCTCCCTTTCCCATAGTTTTCAGAGTGTTCACAATTTTGGGAACTTCCTTTCTGAGACTTTCTGGTTCTGTTCCCCTCTCTCATTTTTATGTTTTTTCCTTTATATTTTTTATTCCTGTCTTACTAATTTTAATTCCACTTTTGGAGCTTTTTTCTCAGTGTGGGACCTTGGCTGGTCAGTTTGGAGAGTCCCTGGGGCAGAGACTGTTGTACTCTTTCATTTCAGGCTTAACTGTGGACACTGTACTCACTTGTTACTCACTGGGACTACATTCCCCTTGGTTGTGGGGATGTTCTGAAATTGGTGCCTTACAGTGTATACCCGTGGGTTTCCCTCTTTTCAGTTCCATTAAACACATTTACATTTAATGCAGTTATTGATATGATTAGGGTCAAATAAGTAATACTGTACCATTTCACTTACAAAAGTCTTGTAACAATATACAGGTAGCCTCTGACTTACAGTGGTTCAACTTTATGATAGTATGAAGGTGTCATGCATTCAGTAGAAACCATAATTTGAGTACCCAGACATACAACCATTCTGTTTTTCACATTGAGTACTGTCATTACATGAGATACTCAACACTTTATTAAAAATATACTTTTTTTTTTTTTTGAAACGGAATCTTGCTCTGTCACCCAGGCTGGAGTGCAGTGGAGCAGCGATCTCAGCACACTGTAACCTCCGCTTCCCGGGTTCAAGCGATTCTCCAGCCTCAGCCTCTGGAGTAGCTGGACTACAGGCATGTGCCACCATACCCGGCTAATTTTTTGTATTTTTAGTAGAGATTGGGTTTCACCGTGTTAGCCAGGATGGTCTCAATCTCCTGACTTCATGATCCACCTGCCTTGGCTTCCCAAAATGCTGGGATTACAGGCGTGAGCCACTGAGCCCAGCCAAAAATAGGCTTTGTGTTAGATGATTCTGCCCAAATGTAGGCTAATGTAAATATTCTGAGCACATTTAAGGTAAGTTAGGTTGATGTTTTTATTATGCCCTAACCCCATTGTAAGTTGAGGTGCACCTATATTTCTGTATCTCCTCTTCTGGCCTCTATGCTATTGTAGTCATGTATTTTATTTCTACATATGATGTAAGTCTCAAAATACATGGTTATTTTACTTTAAACATTCAAGTAATAGGAAATTGGTTAGTATTTTCCCATATACTTAGAATTTCTGTTGTTTTTCATTTCTTTCTGAGTGCAAGTTTCTGGAATTTTCCTTCTGACGAAAAGACTTGTAATAGGGTCTGCCAGTTGTTTGTGTATGTGTGTGTGTATTTTAGGTTTTATGTCTGGAAAAGCCATTCTGTTGACTTATTTTTGAAAGAGATTTTTGCTGAGCATAGAAATCTAGGTTGACAGTTTATATCTTTCAGTACTTTGTTTTCTTTCTTTTTAAATTAAATTAAGATTATTTATTTATTTTATTTTTTTTTTTTTGAGCTGGAGTCCTGCTCTATTGCCCAGGCTGGAGTGCAGTGGCGCAATCTTGACTCACTGCAACCCCCTTCTCCCAGGATCGAGTGATTCTCCTGGCTCAGCCTCTCGAGTAGCTGGGATTATTGGCGCGTGCCACCATGCCCAGCTAATTTTTGTATTTTTAGTAAAGATGGGATTTTACCATGTTGACCAGGCTAGTCTCAATCTCCTAACCTTGTGATCTACCTACCTGCCTTGGCCTCCCAAAGTGCTGGGATTACAGGTATGAGCCACTGTGCCTGGCCAAGAAAAATTTCTTCAGAGACAGATTCTCATGTTGCCCAGGCTGCAGTGCCAGGGCTGTTTACAGGTACTGTTGTGATACACTGCTGCCTCAAACTCCTGGCCTCAAGGAATCCTCCTGCCTTCCAAGTAGCAGTGATGCCTGGAAGGCGCACATCACAGTGAGCTCTTCCATGCTGCTCCATGGCCTTCTGGTGTGCATCGTTTCTGAAGAAAGGTCATTCCTGTCCTTGTTTCTTTTATGTATTCTTGTTTTCTGTGGCTGCTTTAAGAGTCTCTCTTCATTGCTAGTTTTAAGTAGTGTGATAATGATGTGTCTTGGTGTAGTTTTGTTTTGTTTTGTTCTTTCATTTTTCTTGTGCTGCTTAGGTTTTGTTGAGCCTCTTGGCTATTGGGTTTATGGTTTAGGCTACCATTTTTCAAGTAATTTTTTTTCTGCCTCCCTACCTCCTCTCCTTGGGGAGTATAGTTGCTTATATTTTAGGCTACTTGAAGTTGTCTTATAGCTAACTAATGCTATGTTTTATTTTTATTTTCTTTTTAAAAAATATTTTAGGCAGCTTTTATTGCTATTTCTTCAGTTTTACTAATATTTTTATTTGCAGTGTCTAATCCGCCATTAATTCCTTTTTTAAATTCTTTTTCTTTTTTCTTTTTTTTTTTTTT
>NW_016108069.1:285019-293266 GCF_001604975.1 Cebus imitator | reverse complement strand
AGGGTTTTGTTCTTGTTGCCCAGGCTGGAGTGTAATGGTGGGATTTCGGCTCATTGCAACCTCTGCCTCCCAGGTTCAAGTGATTCTCCTGCCTTAGCCTCCCAAGTAGCTGGGATTACAGGCACCCACTACCACGCCTGGCTAATTTTTTGTATTTTTAGTAGAGACTGGGTTTCCCCATGTTTGCCAGGCTTGTCTCCAACTCCTGACCTCAGGTGATCTGACCACCTCAGTCTCCCAAAGTGCTGGGATTACAGATGTAAGCCATTGTGCCTAGCCCCCTCCGCTATTTTTGATTTGTCTCCACCCCATCCTTGGTGCCTGGCCTCAGGTTATTTCTCTCATGCATTTGCTGGGCAGTCAAAGACTCAGGAGGCAGGGCCTCATCATTTTCAGCTCTCCAGAGCTTTGTATCTGTAGCTCTTTCCGCTTTGGCAATCTGTCCTGTGGACGTGAGCCACCTTGGTCTCTCCATACTCCCAGCTTCGTTTCCTCAACTTAGTAGTATGTAGACCACCTGGGTTCCGTCCCTCTGCCCTACTGTCAGGAAAGTTCCAGTAAGCTGGAACCGTGATAACTGCTCACTTTGTGGTTTCCCATCGCTGTCCTGTGCTGTATGGTGTTTAGTGTCTAAAAAATGATTTTTTAATATATTTTGTCTGGTTTTTTAGTTGTAGTAGGCAGGAGGATAAATCCAGTTCCTGTTATTGTCTCTTGTCCAAAAGTTTAGTAAGCCTCCCATAGATTTTTTTTTTTAAAGACCATATCTTATAACTTCAGTGTCTGAATCTTCTGGGGGTTCCTTTGGTCCGTAATTTTTATCAAATGCTGGAAATGGTAGAATGTGATGGTGTTCTCTTCCTTAGGAGTGAATTTAGGCCGGGCGCAGTGGCTCAGGCCTGTAATCCCAGCACTTTGGGAGGCCAAGGCGGGCGGATCACGAGGTCAAGAGATCGAGACCATCCTGGTCAATATGGTGAAACCCTATCTCTACTAAAAATATAAAAATTAGCTGGGCGTGGTGGCGTGTTCCTGTAGTCCCAGCTACTCGGGAGGCTGAGGCAGGAGAATTGCTTGAACCTGGGAGGCAGAGGTTGCAGTGAGCCGAGATTGTGCCACTGCACCCCAGCCTGGCGACAGAGTAAGACTCTGTCTCAAAGAAAAAGAAAAGAAAAAAGGATTTTTTAGGCTGGGTGCAGTGGCTCACACCTGTAATCCTAGCACTTTGGGAGGCCAAGGTGGGTGGATTACCTGAGGTCAGGAGTTCAAGACCAGCCTGGCCATCATAGTGAAACCCCATCTTATTTTTTTAAAAAAAAAGGAGTGAATTTATTTTTGTGTTTCTCAGGAAGTTGTGGAAGGGGTGGATGGCCTTAATCTAATTAGGATTTCGGCATGGCACCATGGCTCATACTTGTAATTCCAGCATTTTAGGAGGCCTTGGCAGGCATATCACCTGAGATCAGTTCACGATCAGCCTGGCCAACATGGTGAAACCCCATTTCTACTAAAAATACAAAAAGATTAGCTGGGTGTGGTGGCAGGCACCTCCCAGCTACTTGGGAGGCTGAGGCAGAATTCCTTGAACCCGGGGCGGGGACAGGGTGGAGGTTACAGTGACCCAAAATTATGCCATTGCACTCCAGCCTGGGCAACAGAGCAGGACTCCATCTCAAAAAAAAAAAAAAAAAAATTGTCCGGGCATGGTCACTCAACACCTGTAATCCTAGCACTTCGGGAGGATCACCTGAGGTCAGGAGTTTGAGACCAGCCTAGCCAACATGGTGAAACCCTGTCTCTAATAAAAATAGAAAAAAGTTAGCTGGGCATGGTGGCAGCCACCTGTAGTCCTAGCTACTTGGAAGGCTGAGGCAGGAGAAACACTTGAACCCAGGAGATGGAGGTTGCAGTGAGCGGAGACCATGCCGCTGCTCTTCACCCTGGACAACAGAGTGAGATTCTGTCTCAAAAAAAATAAATAATAAGTAATAATAATTAGGGTTTCATTGAATTTGAATCAGATGTTCAGTGCTTGTGAGGGTTGGCCTCTTGCTGGGTCACCCCATTCCATTTGTTGCTCTCAGCTGTGTAGGATAACTTTAATAAATTCCACTCAGTGCCTTATACCCTGATTTCCAGCTTTTGGCTCATCAGCTTGCCTCTTAGCTGCTGCTTGTGATTCTGTCCTTCGAGAGGTAAAGTGGTAAGATGTATCCTGCTTAATACCTCTCTGTGCTTCCCTTCTCTCCACGTTGTCACACCTTTGCTGCCTTTTTAGTTCTCTGGTGCTTTTGAAGTTGTACTTTTGTGGGGTTTTAAAAAATCTAGTTTTTCTTTCCGTCAGTGGGATGGTTGGTCAACACAAACAACTCCTGTTACAGGAAGCTGAAATCAGACATGAACAAGCTTTAAAATGCTGACTGAAGACCTGAAAATACCAAACTACTCTTCTGTTTTTGTTTCTATTACATGGGGACAGTATTGTGGTCACCTGCTTTTGAGGTACATCTGTATCCCACAACAGCTGTACTTGTTCCAGGCCCTTGAGATGGCATTGTAGGGCAGAGAAATGTATTAACCAGAGCCATGCTCAGGAAGCTTCTAGGAAATAGACACTTGGGTCTGAACTCCTCGGTAGTCACTAAATGATCTCTGAATCAGGTGCCATGGCTGTAGTCCCCACCTTCGCCTTGGTTTGCTTTGTGGCATTCTCCAACGTTTTGAAGCCTTTAAACAGCGAGAGTGTTGGCTCTATTTATACTTATTTTTCCATGAAAGAATGATGGCCCAGATCTCTCAAATTCTAGATCATAGTCTTCCAAGGTTGTTTTAAAAAGAGAATATTGTATGTAGCTCTATCTTATCTATCTATTTATTTATTTATTTATTTTGATAGTCTTGCTGTGTCAGCCAGACTGGAGTTCAGTGGCACAATCTTGGCTCACTGTAACCTCCACCTCCTGGGGTCATGCCATTCTCCTGCCTCAGCCTCCCGAGTAGCTGGGACTACAGGCCCACACCACCATACCTGGCTAATTTTTTGTATTTTCAGTAGAGACAGGATTTCGCCATGTTGTCCAGGCTGGTCTCGAACTCCTGACCTCAAGTGATCTGCCTGCCTTGACCTTCCAAAGTGCTGGAATTACAGGTGTGAGCCATTGTGCCCGGGTGCCTGTTGGTTTTTTTCTATATCAGCAAATGCACAGTTATTTTGATTTCGTGGTAGGTATACTAATTACACCTAGTTCGTAGTGTTTGCTAATCACTCGCCTGATTTCAGAAAGCACAAGTTAATTCCTCCTGTCTCCTGACATTTAGCAATAAAAGATACTGGATATTTTAGAATGAAATCACTTATCAAAACAGGGCTGTTAATGTAGGTCAGGATAATCCCAGCCTTCCTTAAGTCACTAAGTTGCTTAAAAATAAGGAAATTGGCCAGGTTCGGTGGCTCACGCCTGTAATACCAGAACTTCAGGAGGCCAGGGTGGGCGGACCATGAGGTCAAGTGTTCAAGACCAGACTGGCCAACATGGTGAAACCCCGTCTCTACTGAAAAATACAAAAATTAACTGGGCATGGTGGCTTGTGCCTGTAATCCCAGCTACTTGGGAGGCTGAGGTAGAAGAATTGCTTGAACTGGGACCCAGGAGGCAGAAGGTTGCAGTGAACCGAGATCACACCACTGCACTCCAGCCTGGGCTACAGAGTGAGACTCCATCTCAAAAAAAAAAAAAAAAGCAAATTTTTGGCTGCTTATGAGTATGTACAGTTTTGTGGGGGAAAAAGTAGATAGATATCACGAGATTATCAAAAGGTGACTCCTTTTGTTCATTGACCTCTTTCAGAAAATTAGGATTCTTAATTGCTTGTATTGCATAGTTCCATGCTAGAGATTTATCTTTCTTTTACTTCTGTAACTGATATATTTTTTTTCTTTTTTTTTTTTGAGACAGAGTCTCATTCCATCACCAGGCACCAGGCTGGAGTGCAGTGGCACAATCTCAGCTCACTGCAACCTCCGCCTCCCGGGTTCAAGCAATTCTCCTGCCTCAGCCTCCCAAGTAGCTGGGACTTACAGGTGTGTGCCACCACGCCCAGCTAATTTTTGTATTTTTTGTATTTTTAGTAGAGACAGGGTTTCACCATGTTGGTCAGGATGGTTTCAATCTCTTGACCTCATGATCTGCCTGCCTCGGCCTCCCAAAGTGCTGGGATTACAGGCTGAGCCACTGCGCCCGGCCTGTAACTGATATTTTTTAATGAAAATAAGTGCCACGTTTTGAAATTTGCTTTTTTTGCTTCATTCGTTGTGAACATATTTCCACATCAGTGTATATAACTGTTTCATTCTAAAAGGGAATGACTAAGGAATATTATATGAATGAAACATAATTAAGTATGCTCTGTTAATGAACATTTATATTTGTAATTTTCCCCAACTACCAACGTATCGTAGCATACCTGAACAAGTATTTTCATAAGGTAAATCATAACTTGTGGAATTGACGGGGCAAAGAATACTCAGGTTTAAAATTTTAGTAGATATTTCAAAATAGTTGCTTCTTTCCCGTAATGAAACAGTGTGTCTGTTTCCCCCTTAGCCTTGTCAATATTGGATATTAGTCTTTTTTATTTTGCTGTTGTAAACATATTTTATTACTGAGGATGAACATTTGTTTTTAATATGACTTTGTTTTTTAAGTGACCTATTCTTACCCATTGTTCATTTTCTTGTTGATTTCTTTTCTTTCATCATACAACTCACAGGAAATCATGAAGATGGGGATATGATTATTATTTACCATTCTATCCCCATACCAGCATGGTAGATACTGAAAATTGACTGAATTAATGATTAGCTTCCATGCATGTTGGTGTCTTCACCATATAGAAAGAAATTTTACATTTTAATGACTTCAAACCTGACAACTCTTGTCATGTTTGGATTCTAGGATTTGAGTTATGCTGAGGAATATTCTGTTTAATTTCTTTACTGGTTTTTTGGTATTTAGAAATTTATTCCAGAATTGTGTGTATGGTAAGGATTTGAGTTCGCCTTGTTTTCTTGCCTCTACCTCATATGATTATTCTTTTACTTGACTTTTTTTCCTTTTCTTTATTCACAGACTTTGTGGTTTTCTTTCTGGCTACCTTCTCCCTTCTTGAAATGGCAGATAGAATTATGGTCACCCTCTATGGGAAAATGAGCTATACAAATTGGCAGACTTTTAAAATGAACCTCTGTAAGTCCTTGGAAGTTGTCTGTCTCCATTCAGAAGCTCTGTTTGCTTTAGGCATGCACTTGCCCTCTCTTGAGGGAAGAGGGCAGAGACACAGAAAACATGGTAGGGAACTAGGCGCAGTGGCTTATGCCTGTAGTTCCAGCTACAGGCACTTGGAAGCTGAGGCAGGAGGATCACGTGAGCCTAGAAGTTAAAGGCTACAAAGAGCTATGAGCTTGCACACCACTGCACTCCAATCTGGGTGACAGAGTGAGACCGTGCCTCAAAAAAACAAAGTGCCTTATTCATATTGAATATCAACTGTGTGTTTTCAGTTTTATGAATGGAAAATTAAGTAAATACAATTCTGTTCTACAATAGCTTGTGGTATGTTGTCTGTTCTGTTTATACCAAAGTAAGGGTAATACCTTCTTGAATTAAGATAGATTTTATTATACAGTTTTACTGAAGCAGAGTTGGCACTCAAAATTGGCATTTATAAAGTGAATAATGTATATATTTTGACCGTGTACACCTGCGAAACCGTCACCACTATCAAGAATGATCATATTCATCATTCCTGAAAGTTTGTGATCTTCCTTCCCCACCTATTTCTGTTTATTCTTTCCTCTACGTCTAAGCAACCACTGTTGTTCTTTCTATAACTGTAGATTAGTTTGAGTAAATGATTTTATACAGTATGTATGCTTTTTTCATGCAAATGGATACTTTTTTTTTTTTTTTTGGTGATTTTTGGACTGCTCTTATCCTCTATACTTATTTTGTAGTTCATCCATATTGTTTTGTTGGTTTTTAGTAGTTAATTCTTTTTTATTACTGAGTAGTAGTAGTCCATTGTGTGGCTACGCCAGCATTTGTTTCCTGTTGAACACATTTGGGCTCTTTTTAGTATCTGACTATTACAAATAAAGCTGCTGTGAGCATTCCTCTTTGTGGGGGCATAACTTTTATTTCCTAAAAATGGGACTGATCATATGGTAAATGTATGTTTAACTTTTTAAAAAACTGAAACTGGTTTGCAAAGAGGTCTCGTTTTATGTTCCTACTAGATGTCTTTGATCCATGCCCTCACCAACACAAGTCTTAAATTTAGCCATTCTTCTGGGTGTGTAGTGCTATCTTAGAGTGGTTTAACTTTGTATTTCCCTAATGACTGCCAATTTTGAGCATTTTTTCATGTGATTATTTGCCATCTGTTTATATCGTCTTTGGTGAAGTATGTGTTCAGATCTTTTACTCGTTTTGAATATTATGTTCTCTCTCTCTCTCTCTCTCTCTCTCTCAGACAGAGTCTCGCTTGGCTAATTTGTGTATTTTTAGTAGAGGTGGGGTTTCACCATATTGGCCAGGCTGGTCTTGAACCCCCGACCTTCAGTGATCAGCCAGTCCCAGCCATCCAAAGTGCTGGGATTACTGGCATGAGCTACTGCACCTGGCCCCTCACTCTTTCTCTTTCTCTCCCTTTTTCTTTCTTTCTTCCTTTCTTGCTCTCTTTCTTTTTCTTTTTTTTTTTTTGAGACAGACTCTCATTCTGTCGCCCAGGGTGGAGTGCAGTGTTGCCATCTCAGCTCGCTGCAACCTCCGCCTTCTGGGTTCAGGCGATTCTCTTGCCTCAGCCTCTTTAGAAGCTGGGATTACAGGCGCCTGGCACCACACCTGGCTAATTTTTGTATTTTTAGTAGAGATGGGATTTCACCGTGTTGGCCAGGCTGGTCTTGAACTCCTGACTTCAAGTGAGCCACCCACCTTGGCCCCCCAAAGTGCCAAGATTGTAGGCGTGAGCCACTACGACCTGCCGTCATTGAGCTTTTTTGTATTTGTGAGTATAGAGTTTTCATCAAACATAGACATTTTCTACTGGGTGTGTGTGTGTGTGTGTGTGTGTGTGTAACAACTTGAGATACAATTCACACACTGTGAAGTTCACCCATTTAAAGTACAAATTTAGTGGATTTTATATATACACAGAGTTGTGCCACATTTACCACTAGCAGAACATACTCATCATCCCAAAAAGGAAGCCTGTATTCATTAGCAGTCCTTCCTCTGACATTTAGGAACAAAATCTAGCCCCAGTTCTGTGTGAGCTTGGGGATTGCTGCCTCAAAAATCCTTTTGGGTGTTTTCTCCGCTCTGGCTCAGGCAGTTTCTCACATGCATGTACTGATCAATACTCTCTTGACAACTTGAGCCGGGCAGCAGGGGCCTCTTCAGATCTCCAGTCTTTTCTCTGTTCTCTTCTCTTCTCTGATATTTTGCCTCTTGATTTCTAGTCACCTTGGCTTCTCTGGACTTTCCATCTCCAGAACTCAGGGAAGATCACTGTACCCTACCTGGGATTCCCCTCCTTGGGCTTCCTCTTGTAAATGCTGTCCAAGCAGTAAGCTGAGACAGTTAGAGGGTCTACCTTGTTTGTTTCTTACCCTTCAGGAATTACTTTCCTGCATTGGTTGGTGTCTCATCTTAGAAATTTGCTGACTCATGTATATTATATGATACGATACTTGTTTCAGGTGGCATGGTAAATTTAGTTCCTGTTACCACTATTTTGGTGAGAAGTCTCAAGGTTGCATTTTCAGCCAGTAGAAAATCAGTTCTGAAAGACTGGTATGTTTTCATTACATTTGTTTCCTTCTGTCTCAGATTAGATCCTGGACCATTAAGGAGATTATGGGGAAAGTTCTTAGATTATAGAAACCATTGAGAATTTATCAAGAAGAGCCAAAGTATAGATTTACTATGCATTGAAAGATTTTATCCTGTTCTTAGTCACTGAATCTTATGCCTACTACTATTTGATTATAATGGTATGACTTAATATCTGAAGTGTTTTTACTTGTTAACATGTAATACATATAGTAAATTGTTTTACTTGTTAGCATGTAACACAAAACATGTAATACAAATTCTGCTTAGTTGTGTGGTTCTTGATTCAGTTATCACTTGGGTACTCTGGTCTGTTGTTGTTGTTGTTTTTTTTTTTTTGTTTTTTTTTTTTTTT
>NW_016108069.1:281717-284893 GCF_001604975.1 Cebus imitator | reverse complement strand
GTAGAGACAGGATTGCACTATGTTGGCCAGACCAGTCTCGAACTCCTGACCTCGTGATTCGCCCGTCTTGGCCTCCCAAAGTGTTGGGATTACAGGCGTGAGCCACCGTGCCCAGCCTCGGTACCCTGGTCTTAAAACTCAGCTAAACTAATACCTTGTGTTCCTTTTTGTTTTTAAGCAAAATTCTTGTTTTCTGGAGATATGAACAGCCTCTGAGATATTAGAATTTGTGTTATTTTGTATAAGTCCAAACCAACCATGATGTTCAGATGTTGGATTTATCATTACTATAAATTATATTTCCCTCTCATATCTCAGCTCATTTTAAAGGATACTTCTTGTGCTCCTAAAAATAAAGATGCAATCTAAGCAGTATTGGTACATTAACTTTTTATTTTAACCTGCTAAGTGAAGAGCTTATAACTTAATCATAGCATAGCAATGAATTGCCATAGAATAGGTAAGATTTCCTGTTAACCCCTTCTCACAAGTTTTTGGATAATAATTTAAGTTACTCATAAAAACAGCTAAACCTTATTTGATCTACAGAACAAATTGTAGAGAAACTATATAATCTGCTCCTGTCTTTTTTCTCTTACAGGAAAAGTAAGAAGCTTAAGTGCATCTTTGTGGTCACTAACTCATCTGACAGCTTTGCATTTGAGTGACAATTCCCTGTCCCGAATTCCTTCAGACATTGCCAAGCTTCACAATCTGGCATATTTGGACCTGTCATCTAATAAAATCCGTAGCTTACCCGCAGAACTCGGAAACATGGTATCACTCAGGTATGCAGATTCAACTTAATACGTACTAACTGTATAACCCCTAAAACAAAATACAGCATTTGTTGTGTCAGGAAACAAAACTGTTCATTTAATGATATTTGAATAAAGGGGAATATAACTATATCCTTTATAACTTTATAGTTGTGTTTTTGGGAATACTGAATTGTCAGCTAATAATAAATTAAGGTAGATCATTGCCTGAAATTTTAAATTACTATGTTTTGTGTAATATACTTTATTCTCAAATGAAAAAGTTTGGACAGAGAAGGGCTAAGGCACTTGTTTTACCCCACATACTTACCCATGACAAATAGTTAGGGCACTGTACCATCCTTAACACAGGGTCCAGGAAACCATTGCCAATTGGTGAAACCCTTTTTGCCTTCCCAGGGCTTGTATGTTTGATAGTAGTAAAGCCTGGACTTGAAAGAGCTAGAATTAATTATTAAATTTGGGGGGGCTGTAGCATGAAATATGTAGCATTTGGAGTCACATGTGAGTTCAGGTTGGAATCTTAACTTTGCCATTTACAAGTTGTGTGACCTTAGACAACCTTCTTAACCCAGGATTAGGGATATTTGAGATAATGGGTAAAAAACACTATCACTATGCCTTTTGTATTACTGTATTTTAAGGAATGGTAATTACTGACTCCACATGGTGGTTCACATCTGTAATCCTAGCACTTTGAGAGGCTGAGGTGGGCTGATTACTTGAGCCCAGGTGTTGGGCTTTGTGGCGTGCACCTGTAATCCCTGCTACTTGGAAAGCTGAGGCAGAGTGATGCCTTGAGCCCAGGAGGTCAACGTTGCAGTGAGCGGAGATCATGCCACTGCATGTCTCCACACTCCTCCTGCCCACCCCCAATAAGAAAAAAAAAGAAATGGTAATTGCTATTTATAAAAAATTTGTTCTATTTTTATTTTGTTGGAGATGGAGGTCTCTCTGTGTTGCCCAGGCAGCTCTTAAACTCCTAGTGTCTACCTTGGCCTCCCAGAGAATTGGGATTTCAGACATGAGCCACTGTGGCTGGCCCATTATTGTTATTATTATTATTATTATTATACTTCTGTTTTATAAGGTAGATAAGATCTAATCAAGTTAAATATAAAGCTAAATTCCATGTATTATGTTAATTCAATGGAATATTTTGTGCTATTTCATATTAACTGACTTTTCACCATGGTTCCTCTGGTTTTTTTTGCTGCCTTCTGCCATTAGCCATGTAGTAAAAAGGAATAAGGACTTTGTGAAAGGTCTACCTCTGTTGCTCCTACTCCAGCCCTTTGAGGTTTTTCTAGGCTTAATTATTGAGTTTATTCTATGACTGTTTTTAGTCCTGTGAAACAAATTTACTTGAAGGATCTCCTTTTCTTTCTTTCTTTTTTTTTGGAAATGGAGTGTTGCTCTTGTCACCCAGGCTGGAGTGCATGGAGTGCAGTGGTGCGATCTGGGCTCACTGCAGCCTCTGCCTCGGGTTCAAGCGATTCTCGCCTCCCGAGTAACTGGGATTACAGTCACTTGCCACTACTCCTGGCTGATTTTTGTATTTTTTAGTAGAGACTGGATTTCACCATGTTGGCCAGGCTGGTCTCAAACTCCTGACCTCAAGTGATCCATCTTCTCGGCCTACCAAAGTGCTGGGATTATAGGCATGAGCCACTGTGCCCAGCCGAGGGACCTCCTTTTTTCTGTGTATTACATTTGGAAATAAACAGGAGTCAGATATTCAGAACTAGGTCTTCTTGTTCAGTTTACAGCCATACAGACCCCTGGCTTGCTCAGTAACCAAGATTCATTTAAATGTCAAAACCCAAAAATTATAGAAATAGGTTTCCTGCACAATTGACAAAACTTAATGTTACATTGCTAGTGTATCAGTATTTGGTCTCTGGTTGTTCTTTCCTTGCATGTCTTCTCCACTTGGAAGATTGCTTTGACATTTATGGTTATCTCTGCAAAACAAATTATTAAGAGTAATCATGAATAGTTAATACAGCTGCTATTTTTTAAATGCAACTTTAGTTAATAGTAATCATAAGCTTAATTGTGCAGCTGCTATAAACTCTTTTGAGTTATTAACTAAATGGTCATTTTATTTCTCTTGTAAGAATTCACATGGTAGGCTGCTTTATCATTTCTGCTTTCTTAAGTGTGTAGTAGACCCAACATGTGATCGACCAGTGATACTCAGTGTGATCTGTGACCTGGTGCCAGTTTGCAAACTGTCTGCCAGTCTGCGGTGAGAGTAATACAGCAATTGAATAATTTTGTATGTCTGTTGAATCTAATACTTTTTAAAAATTGGAGTTTATATTTTATCCTTTTCCCTTATTTTTCTAGTAATTTGTTTCTTGTATTCTCTGGCAGTTTTTTTTTTTTTTTTTT
>NW_016108069.1:252564-280102 GCF_001604975.1 Cebus imitator | reverse complement strand
TTTTTAAAAGACAGAGTCTTGCTCTGTCACCCAGGCTGGAGTGCAGTGGCATGATCTCGGCTCACTGCAACTCCGCGTCCCAGGTTCCAGTGATTCTCCTGCCTCAGCCTTCTGAGTACCTGGGACTACAGGCATGTGCCACTACGCCCAGCTAAGTTTTTGTATTTTTAGTAGAGACCAGGTTTCACTGTTTTAGCCAGAATGATCTCGACCTACTGACCTCATGATCCACCCACCTTGGTCTCCCAAAGTGCTGAGATTACAGGCATGAGCCACCGTGCCTGGCCCAAATTTTTGTATTTTTAGTAGAGATGAGTTTTCACCATGTTGGCTAGGCTGGTCTCAAACTCCTGACCTCAAATGATTCTCCTGTCTCGGCCCCCCAGAGTGCTGGGGTTAAGGAGTGAGCCACTGCATCTGGCCATAAATTTTCCTACTGATTTAATGTGCACGAAAGCCTGTAAGTGTAAATGCCTGCAGGGGTAGGGAAGTTCTTTATGACTCCTTACATTTTTGTTGATTCCATTTGCTGATCCTCTTGCTCTTCCATTTTTCTTTCTTTGAAGTATAGTTTCAAAGAGACGTTTGTTTATCTCACATATCCTGTTGGACAGTGTTACACATCCGTAACAGCAGTCTTTTTTTTACTGGTTTTACCTCCTTTGGACAAATCCTTTTATTTCTCTGAGGTTTTGCAGTTTACACTTTAATTCTAATGTCATGTCAGAACATTGGATGGAATGATCCATTTTGGGGTAGATCTGCTGCTTTACTTCTTAAAGTGATTATATCATCTTTGCCTTCTGAAAACTACCATTGCTTTCTCCTGGCATCCGTTTGGAAGACAGAAAATATGTTCAGAGTCATGTCTGTTTGCAATTATATGTCATACATTCTTGCGGAACCAAAGTATTTCTGTCTCATGAATCAGTTTATACTATTTTCTTTGAAGTTGTTGCATAATGGCTGGCATTCTTCACTTTTTCCCCCTCAGATTTTTAAATGTTCTTCAAAATTGTGCTACAGTGATACAGTTAAAGGCAGGACTGTGACCTTAGGTGCTCATTCACTTTTTTTTTCTTAAACTGTTTATTTTGAGACATTTGTAGATTCACATGCACAACAGTCCTATCCTCTTTACCCAACTCCCTTCAATAGTAGCATCTTTGAAAACTATAATTTTACATTATCGTACACAGAACAGTCAAGATACAGAATATTTTGTGAAATAAGCCAGACACAAATAAAACGATCTCACTTAAGCGTGAAGTCTTAAAAAGTCGAACTCATAGAAGTAGAGAGTAGAATGGTTGTTCTCAGAGGCTGGGGACAGGGGACAGAGTAGAAAGGAGAGATATTAATCAGAGGGTACGCAGTTTCATTTACACAGGAGGAATAGGTCTGGTGATCTGTTGCATAGCATAGTAGCTATAGTTAATAATAATGTATAATTTTAAACAGCTAAAAGAATGGATATTAAATGTTTTCACCACAAAGAAATAACTATTGGATACTCAGAAGGCTGAGGCAGGAGAATTTTGCTTGAACCTGGGAGGTAGAGGTTGCGGTGAGCGAAGATTGTGCCATTGCACTCCAGCCTGGGCAACAAGAGTGAGACTCCATCTCAAAAAAGAGAAAAGAAATAAGTATTCAAGGTGACGGATTTGTTGATTAGCCTGATTTGATCATTCCACTATGTATAACTGTGTGGAAACATCACATTGTTCCCCATAAACGTACTATTGTATGTCCATTTAAAAAAGGATATAGACTGGTTCCATCACCGGAATATCCTTTTGTTGCACTTTTATAGCCATACCTACTTTGTTCCTTCCCCAGCCCACTCCTTCTATAGTTTTGCTATTTTAAGGATGTCACTGAATGGAATCATACTGTTTGCAGTCTTTTGAAATTGGCTTTTCCACTCAGGTTAATTATTTGGATATTTATCCTATATAGATGAGAGTAGTATTCTATGATATAAATGTCTCCTGGTTTGTTTAACCATTTACCTGCTGGAGGGCGTCTGGGTGGCATCTAATTTGGGGCTGTTACAAATAAAGCTGCTGTGAACATTCAATGTACAAGTTACTGTGTGAAAATATGTCTTCATTTCTCCAGGATAAATATCCAGGAATGCAATTGCTGGGTCATTTGGGGGTTATGTTTTTAATTTTTTAAGTAATTGCTAAATGGTTTTCTATAGTGTCAGTACTGTTTAACATTCTAACCAGCACTTTCTCTGCATCCTCACCAGCATTTGGTGTTGTCACTATTTTTATGTTAGCCATTCTGGTAGATGTGTAGTCATCTCATGGTTTTGATTTATAGTTCTCCGATGGCTAAAGATATCCAACATCTTTGCAGGTGCTTATTTGTCATCTCTAATATTTTTCTCCTGTGACATTTCTTGTCTTGTATTGTTTGCTTTTTTACTGGGAGTCCTTTTATATTCTAGATATGAGTCCTTGGTGGGATATGTGGTTTGCACATATTTCTCTCAGTATGTAGCTTTTAACAAGGTCATTGCATAGCAAAAGTTTTCAATTTTAATGAAGCCCAATTTATCAGTTTTTTCTTCAATGGATCCTGATTTTTGTTTCAAGTCTAAGAACTCTGAATAGCTCTAAATCCCCAAAATTTTTCTCTTAGGTTTTGTTTTAAAAGTTTTATGGTCTTATGTTTTACATTTAAGTCTATGATCCATTTGGATTTAAGATTGAGTTAAGTTTAGCTCAAGGTTCTTTTTGTGCGTGTGTGGCCTGGATGTCCAGTTGCTCCAGCAGCATTATTGAAATATGATCTTACCTCCATTGAATTGCTTTTGCATCTTTGGCAAAAATCAGTTGAGCATATCTATGTGACTCTGTTTCTGGATTTTTCATTGTTTCATTAATCTGTGTGTCCATCCTTCTGCCAACATCTGCAGCTACCAGTTCTGAGACACTAAGAAGGAATTGGCTGTTTGCCTAAGACTCAGAAAGGGGCAGCTCTGCTTGGCCACAGGGAACACACTCAAGGCAGCTGGGGTCTAGTGACCAGGCACTTTTCTTAGGATGTGGTCCACAGAGAGGAGGAAAGAAATGTTATTCAGTCTCAGAGACCAAGACAGACGCATGGGAGGAGATGGTGAGGACCTGAATAACTGGAGGCATGATGAGTGGAGAGCCTGAGACAGGATCCATGCTTTGGGAGTAGGCCCCTGTGGACGGGGAGACCTTGGGCGGTTGGGGCTGATTGGACTGGGCCCCCTGCTCCTCACAATGAGGCCTAAAGCTACGGCCTCGTATCCAGTGCTGTCCAGTGTCACCCAGGAAGGCATGCCCTCCTTCGGCAGAAACAACGTTAAAAAAAACTGCTATTGCTTTTTAGACAAAAACAATATGGAGACTTTTATTTCATTGAGTTTGCTTTTTAGTATTTCCTTTCTTCTTGCTTTTGTTCTTTTTTTTTTTTCCAGATTCTCGAGGTGATTATTGGATTGAGACTTTTGTCTTTATTAATGTTTACATTTAGTGGGGAAGTTTTCTTCCCAGCCCTACTTTATAAGCTATGTCCAGCAACAAATTTTGATATTTTTGTTTGTATTTTTTCACTAGCTCAGTACATTGTATTTATTTATTTATTATTTTGGGATGAAATCTGGCTGTGTTACCCAGGTTGGCTTCCAACTCGTGGGGACCAAGCAACCCTCCCACCTCAGCCGCTCAGGTAGGTGGAACTACAAGCATTTTACTCCTAGCTCAGTTATTGATTTTTAATATGATTTAATTGTGGTCAGAACATGAATATTCTGTATGATTTCAATTCTTTTTAATTTGTCGAAGTTTGTTTGATGGCCTAGGATAGGTTGACCATCCTGGCGTATGTTTCTTGAGCAGTGGAAAAGAATGTGTTTTCTGTTTTTGGGTAGAAGGTTCTATATATCTGTTAGATCCTATATATTAACCTAATGTCTATTAGGTCGATGGTAGTGAAGTTTTTGTTATGTGCTGTCACTTATTGAGAGAGAAGTGTTAAAGCCTCCAGCTATAATTTTAGACTCTATTTTCCTCTTAGTTTTGTCAGTTTTTGCTTTTAAAATATTTTGCACTTCTCTTGTTTGGAAGCACACTTGGAATTGCTGTCTTCTTGAGATATTGACCTTTTATTATTACATAATGTTACTTTCTATCTCTGGCAATTTTATTTTCTCTGAAGTCCACTTTATCTGATATTAATATAACCACTCCTGCTTTCCTTTGATCAACTTTTGCATTATATCTCTTACCATTCCTTTCCTGCCTCTATTATTATTATATTTGAAGTGAGTTTCTGTGGACAGTATATAGTTGGGTCATATTTTTAAATCCATTCCACCAGTCTTTTAATTGGTATATTTAGACCATTTACATTTAAAGTTAATTACTAAGTTAGGGTTTAAGTCTGCCGTTTTATTTTTTTGTTTTCTGTTTCTTCATCTTTTTTTCCCCCCTTTGCTTCTGACTGCCTGTGGGTTACTTAAACATATTTTAGATTCCATTTTGATTCTTCTGTAGGGTTTTTAGTATGCCTCTTTGTATAGATGTTTCATGGTTCCTCTGGGTACTGTATATGTATAACTTATCACAGTCAGTCTAGTGGGGCTATTTTACCAGTTCAAGGGAAATATCAAACCTTAACACTCTTTACATCCGTTTATTCACTGCCATTGATAACAGTTCAAAATACTTTCTCTATATAAACTTAGAATTACATTAGTTTTATTATTATTATTATTATTATTATTATTATTATTATTATTATTTGAGACACAGTCTCTTGTTGCCCAGGCTAGAGTGCAGTGGCACGATCTCGGCTCACTGCAGCCTCTGCCTCCTGGGTTCAAGCGATTCTTCTGCCTCAGCCTCCTGCTGGGATTATAGGCATGTGTCACCATGCTCAGCTAATTTTTGTATTTTTGGTAGAGACAGCGTTTCACCATGTTGGTCAGGCTGATCTTGAATTCCTGACCTTGTGATCCACCCACCTCAGCCTCCCAAAGTGCTGGGATTACAGGTGTGAGCCGCTGTGCCTGGTTGAAATTTTTTTTAACTGTCAAACATGATTTAGAAAACTTAAGGAAATCCCATATTTGCCCATCTTTTTTTGTTTGCTATATTGTTTTCTTCTTTCCTAATGTTCCAAAGTCCTCCTTTTATCATTTCCCTTGTATTTAGATAACTTTTTTTAATGGTTCCCTTTGGGTAGATCTGCTGGCAACAGATTCTCTTGTTTTTTTGTCATCTGAGATTATCTTTATTTCTTCTTCATTCCTGAAGGATATTTTCACTGGATATAAGATTCTGGGTTTGACAGTTCTTTCAACACTTGAAAAATATTTTGCCACTTCCTTCTGGCCTCTGTGGTTTATGATGAGAAATCTGTTGTCATTCCATTTTTTTTTTCCTCCTGCAGGTAGGGTGTCATTTTTCTCTGGCTGCTTCCAATATGTTTTTTCTTTGTCTTTATTTTCAGAAGTTTAATTATGATGTGTCTTGCTGTGGATTCCTTTGGGTTTTTCCTGTTGAGGGGTTCATTCTGCTTCTTGAATCTGTAGGTTTATATTTATTGCCATATTGTGAGAATCTTCAGCCATTATTTCTTTGAGTACTTTTTCAGCCCTGTCTTTTGTGTCCTCAGCTTCCAAGGCTCTGATGACATGAATGTTACATCTTTTGTTATAGCCCCACAAGTCCCAGAGACTGTTCTTTTTCTTGTTGTTGGTCTCCCTCCATCCATCTTTCCTTCCTTCCTTCCTTCCTTCCTTCCTTCCTTCCATCCATCCATCCATCCATCCATCGGTCCTTGAGACCAACGGTCTCAGGCTGGAGTACAGTGGCACAATCTTGGCTCACTGCAGCTTAACCTCCTAGACTCAAGCAATACTCCCACCTCAGCCTCCCGAGCAGCTGGAACCACAGGCACATACCACTCTGCCTGGCTAATTTTTTTTGTTTGTTTGTAGATACAAGGTTTTACCATGTTAACAAGGCTGGTCTCAAACTCCTGGCTTCAAGTGATTCTCCTGCTTCAGCCTCCCAGAGTGCTGGGATTACAGGCATGAGCCAACCTGCCTAGCATTCATTTATTCTATTTTTCAGTTCTAATATTTCCATTTGGTTTTAAATGTTTTATGTTTTATTTGCCTGAACTTTCTTTTTCTTTGCTCAGTCCTCGTTTTTTTTTTTTTTTTCTCAAGCATGTTTATAATTTCTCTTTGAAGCATTTTTGTCATGGTACCTTTGTCCTGGTTGGATAATTCTGTTTCTGTCATCTCAGGGTTGGAAGCTATTGTTTATTTTTTTGCGTTTGGTATCTTCCTGGTTCTTGGTGTAGTGAGCTATTTTCATTTGAAACTGGACTTATATTATGAGACTCTAGATCTCATTTAAACTCTTTAGTTTGGTTTTCTTTCCCTAGCACTGCTGTGGCAAGGGAACCAGGGCACTGTCTCCTTACTGCCAGTGGAGGTAGAAGTTCAGGTTTTGCTTAGCTTTCATTGACACCTGGTAGTAGGGACTCCTTGTTACTGCTGATGGAGGTGGTAGTTTTGACTCTTCATGTGGTCTCCACAGACACCACATTGGTGTGTCCTCATTACTGCAGGGAGATGGTGAAAGTCTTGACTCTACTTGACCTCCTCTGACACCACCTCAGAGGGAGGTGGGGGAGCTCCATATCGCCTCCTTTCTTTCTCTTGCAGCAGAAGTCTAGGCTCTCCGCTTGTGCATCATTGCTGGCATAAGTAGAGATGGGACCGCATTTTTTTCTTTAGTGTTAAGCTCGAGTAGAGTAATTCTTACCTAAAACTTTAATCTTTTTAGGTAGCCCTTCCCTGGTCCTTTGGCTTTTGTTAGGATTATTTTGGGTCTGCACCCATTGGTATTTCCATGTTACTGGCTTCTTAGCTGCATGCTTGGGATATCTGAGGCAAAAAGTAAACCCAGGGAGCTCATCCCCATGCCGTTTGTCAGGTTCTGCAATCTCTGGCTATTCTGCCATCTCTCCACATTTCAGAGTTGTCTGTTTGTTTTACGTATAATATAGAGTGCTGTTAGTTGTACCTAGTGGGAAGAATAGGGAAAAGTGTTTTTACTCCATCTACCCTAAAGTAACCTCTCATTTACTTTGTTCCTTTCTCAGGACTTAGTGTAATGTTTTAATTCCAGCATTTTATTGTTGTTAATTTTATTCACGTATATTATTTTCCTCGGCAGGTAGTGAAGAATAGATTAATTTTCAGTGTAAAAGAATTCCCAAAAAGCAAGCAGATGTAGGTGACATCCACCATTGGGTTTCAGATATAAATAGGTCTTTGTATTTGGGGATGCTTTTTAGTTTACAAAGCAAAATCTTATAAGAGGGGGATCACATAGGTAGAAGTGGTCACTTAATATTTTTTGCACTGGCAAGTAGTAAAAAGACAGCGTCACTGTAGGTCTGGTTAGAATGGGCTGTTTACCTGATAGTGAGAGGTTTTCAGTTGACTTCATTTTCTCAAGATAAGTTTCACAAAGGGTCCTGATAGCTTTCAAGTTATAACTGGCTATCTCACAGGATTATGACTCAGTAAAAACTTGAAAAGGCTTTGGTGGGTATAAAGAACCACTCGTGTGAGAGAATGCTACTCTTGTAATTGTCTTCCTGCAAAGATCTACTTTGCACTTAGAGCAGCACATTTTTACTTTCTGTAATTCTTAGAATCCTAGAATCTTAAAACTGAAAGCGATCTTAAAGGTAAATGAGTGCCGGGCGTGGTGGCTCACACCTGTAATCCCAGCACTTTGGGAGACCAAGGCAGGCGAATCATGAGGTCAGGAGATTGAGACCATCCTGGCTAACATGGTGAAACCCCGTCTCCACGAAAAATACAAAAAATTAACTGGTCGTGGTGGCGTGTGCCTGTAGTCCCAGCTACTCAGGAGGCTGAAGCAGGAGAATCAGTTGAACCCAGGAGACGGAGGTTACAGTGAGCCAAGATCGTGCCACTGCACTCAGGCCTGGGCGACAGAGCCAAGACTCTGTCTCAAAAAAAAGGTAAATGAACTTTGCCATTTTTCCCATCCATGCAACTCAGCTTCTTTGAAGGATACTCCACTAGCTTACAGCACAGGGTGTCTCAAATCGTTAACAATGTTTGCCAACCTCTTCTGTTCTGCCTTGGCCTTTCCTGTTAGATCTTATCTCTCTGTTCTGCTTTTTGAGTCTAGTCTTTTATGAGAGAATAGGAAAAAAACCACTTCCTCTGGATTGTGATCATTCTTTTTCTTTTTTTTGTGGGGGGTGGTGAGGGTGGGTTGTGGTCATTCTTACCTGCCATATCCTTTTATTTTTCTTCATTTTGTACAGTTAAGACCTTTGACCATTTTATCTGCTTTATTCAATCTGCAGAATTTGATTTTCTTAAAGCGGTGCCGTGGCATCCAGAACAATACACAACGCTTGTGTAGGATGGATAGGAACTTTGCTCCGTGAAACCCTGCACTGCACTGTTGTTATTTGTACTGCTTTTCTCATGTACATAGAAACCCTTCTGAGAGGATTTGAGAGTCTTGTAGATATATGTAAATCATTGTATTTGCTCTCATTTTGGCACAAAACAGTTACTGAATTTACAGGTGGTTCATGGCCCTGGGATTTTTTTTTCCCCCTGCTTAGCGAGTTGATTCTTAAGTCTGCCCTATTTTGTTGCTTTATTCAGTATGACTGTAGAAAATCTAAGTGCAAGTGTACATTTGCCATTAGGATGTTTTCTTGTTAGCTTTGTGGCATTGTAGAGTGTTGATTTTCTGACGAATTAGGTTGGCTTTCATCCTTCCCTTCACTGTTGCCTCTTCCCGACCACTCCCCCAGTCACCTGTCTGGCCCGTTTGTGTTTTATTCATTCCTGTTTGTTACAACAATCTGTGTTATTGAAAGTGTTGGTGAGGCAGGGTCAGATACAGAGCACTGCTAGAGCATTTCTGATTGACATCAGCTCATTAATAATCATGTTTTGACTATGTGTATAGAACATGGTATGAATCATTTTTTACCTCTACATCAAAAACTGAAAAAATATATATTTTCTATATGTTTGACATCTTACTAGTAACTATAACATTGTTATAGATGATCTGATAATATTGGCACCTTTTTTTTTTTTTTAAGGTGGGGTTTCACTATGTTGGCCAGGTTGGTCTTGAACTCCTGTCCTCAGGTGATCCACCCACCTCAGCCTCCCAAAATGCTAGGATTACAGACGTGAGCCACCGCACCCAGCAATATTGGTACGTTTTAAAATTTTGAAACATATTTAGTACCTAGTTTCATTTTACCTATTTTAAAAATATTTTCAGGAAATCCCCTTACCCAGGATATATTGAACCTTTATCAGGAACCAGATGGAACAAGACGGCTGCTGAACTATTTGCTTGATAATTTGTCAGGTACTGCAAAAAGAAGTAAGTGGTTATTTGTTTAAACCTTTTTATTAGGAAGATATGTAAGAATATTGCTTAATTCTTTATTTTCTGTTCAACTAGTTTCAACAGAACAACCACCTCCAAGGTCTTGGATTATGTTACAAGAACCAGATAGAACAAGGCCAACTGGTTGGTAGTCTTTTATTTTTTTAACTGTTATTTTTGCTCAGTCTCTATAAGCCTAACAATATTGTCAGCATGCTTAGATAACAGGTAGCATTAAGATAGAATGTTTAAGGTTGATTTAGTTTGGGAGGTTATGAAAAAAAAGAATTATTGCTCACATGACCTCTATATATACTATGTTGTGCTATATAGAAAGTGTGCTGTAAAGCAGTGCTTCTCAAATGGGCAGTTTATCCCCCAGGGCACAATTGGCAATGTCTGGAGACTATTTTGGTGGTCATAACCGGAGAGAAGTGCTGCTGATTGCTAGAGGCTGGAGACCAGGGATGCTGCTCAACATCCTATATAGTACCTGGCACAGGCCCCCACAACAGACTTCACCTAAAATGTCAGTGGTGCCTCTCTTATTGAGAAAACCTTTCTGTAATGTATTGATGAAATTCACTTAAAATGAATACACTCAACTCTGTCTCTATTAGAAGTTTCCAAATCCTAGCATGTTCCAAATGGATTTGACACTACTGAGTTATAAGAGAGCTAAAACCCTTACTTAAGAGGAAAATTGAACTAATGACCTCTAATCTCCTTTTAACCTAAATTCTATGAAAATAGTTTGGTAACTTTAATGGCGTGTGTAACAAAATTTAATCTATGATACTGTTTTTATTTTACATAAAATAATAGTTGTGCTATAGAAGAAAATGAGACATGCCTATTAAGGAAACCGCGTATCCTACATTAACAATTGGTGGCATGGTAGAAGGAGTCGAGGAATGAGGAATGTTAGGCTCAGAGGCTGAAGGGCTCACAAGCTTAGACTTTTCACTTCCAAACCTTCTGTGCCTACCTCTGTAGCAGGTGTAGCACATTGTATTCTAACTTGTTCGCTTATCTGTCCTGCTTGCATTATCTGTGTTTATTTATCCCCTATGTGTGGCATATAGTAGCTTTTCTGTGGCTATAGATTGAATGAATACAGTCAAACTTAACATTTAAGTGAAAACCATTACTGAAATTCTATATATTTTTTTCTGCCACGTGTGTGAATAAGTAAAGTTATCTTTCCTACAGCCTTGTTTTCTGTCATGTGCTATAATGTTCTTTGTGATAAATATGCGACCCGGCAGTTATACGGCTACTGTCCATCATGGGCACTAAACTGGGACTACAGGAAAAAGGCCATTATTCAAGAAATCTTGAGCTGCAATGCTGATATCGTAAGTCTTCAGGTAAGTCAGACAGAAGAGAGTTGACCTAACATTGATAAAGCAAGGAGCAAACTAGGAATACATTACACAGATACATTTGAAGTTTCAGCTCTGGTACTTCTTAAAGCACTGTTTTTTTTTTTTTTTTTAATGTTATTAGTGAATCCTGGGACTACTGTCTGCTTTGCTTTGCAGTACTGTGTTGCAAAATAAGCAATGAGTTAAGTTGGGTTTTATACATTTGCTATGACTGCTAAATACTCACCTTCCTCCTCCCTCCAATGTCCCTGCACACTATTTTTTAATTGGGTGGCAAAGGTACTGAAATTCTGGCATGGTCAAGCTATAACTTTGTATTCCTGACCATGTTATTAGAACAATTAAGGCACAGTGTAAAAAGGACTGACCTGGCACATAATCATTTTGGGTTCTCAGTCCAGCTCTCATAGTCACTTGCATAATCTTGAACATGTTACTTTCTCCACAAGGGTCTGAAGTTACGATTTACAAAGTTCCTTCCATCTCTGATTCTCAGTCCACATCAATTCTAAAACATAAGGAAATACACATGCATAGAAGTATGTGTCTTTCCATTCATTGTTCCTAAACAACAATGAATTGCCCTTGGCAACTGGTACCTGTAAAACGGCGTAGGTGTTCCAGTTGGTTTCAGATAAATAGCATTGAAAAGCTGTTACCCTTTTTTTTTTTGGGGGGGGGTGTGGGTTGTGGGAGACAGGGCCTTGGTCTGTCCTCCAGGCTGGAGTGCAGTGTTGCTATCTCAGCTCACTACAATCCTCGCCTCCTGGGTTCAAGCGATTCTTAACCTTCCTAGTAGCTGGGATTACAGGCATGCACCATGCCCAGCTAATTTTTGTATTTTTAGTAGAGACAGGTTTTGCTATGTTGGCCAGGCTTGGTCTGAAACTCCTGGCCTCAAGTGATCCATCCGCCTCTGCCTCCCAAAGTGGTGGGATTATAGACATGAGCCACCATGCCCGGTTTGAAAAGATGTTACATTCTTATCTGCAGACTAGGCCTTTGAAATTATTTCAAGCTCTCAGACTATACATAAAAGTCAATATGCAGGACTAATTTTTGTCACATGAAATAACTGTTCTGTTTACAATTTTTTAGGAGGTTGAAACGGAACAGTATTACAGTTTTTTTCTGGTAGAACTGAAAGAACGTGGCTATAATGGATTCTTTAGTCCTAAGTCTAGAGCTAGGACAATGTCAGAACAAGAAAGGAAACATGTTGATGGCTGTGCAATATTCTTCAAGACAGAAAAGTAAGTCATCTTGTTTTTAAAAAAGAAAATTTTCTCAGTATTTGCAGGGTGGGGGCCAAGAATGAGGCACTATGTTATTACTCAAGAAAATAATGTTATTTGACCTAGGGGATTTCGTTTGTTTTTAATCATCAAAAATAACCTTGTTTTGGAGACATGCTTAAAGTACTGCTGTTTCTTCAGGTGTTTACTAGGGTTTAACTCCAATTGTTAATTGAATCACCAAGTAGTTAAAATTCCCTCTAGGATGGTGCAGGGATTCTTAAATCCATACTTTAAAAAAGAATTGTTTAAAAATTACAAGTTAGAATATTCCAACATAAAACCTAAACAAGATGACTACATTTTTTAAGTTGTAATTTTCAAATTGTTATTGTATCAGTAACAGACTTAGTGCAACTTTAAATGGATGTGGGAAGCTTGGTGAAGGATTTTCCATAATGTGATTTAAGTGCCATCATATCTATTAAGGAAGTTTGGGAAAACTACAGTTCCCACAAAGCTAACCTGTTGGTATTCCCAACTCTGTTTGTGTGTGTGTTTTGTTTTTGTTTTAGATTTACTTTGATTCAGAAACACACTGTTGAATTTAATCAGCTAGCCATGGCAAATTCTGAAGGGTCTGAAGCTATGCTGAACAGAGTCATGACAAAAGATAACATTGGAGTTGCAGTACTGCTAGAACTTCGAAAGGAATTGATTGAAATGTCATGTGAGTGGCCCTTTCACTTCCTGTAAAATTGACCACCAAAATTTAATAGCTCTGACTAGACATCTTCAAAAGAATAGAAAACAGAAATTTCATTGTGTATTAATGGTCTTGTCTAACACCTGAAGAAACTCAGTGAGAATTTTTGTCTTTTCTAAAATATATCTCTTTTTCTCTGCCACAAAGCTTAAGATGAGAAAGCATTGGCCCGTTAAAGTATTACAAACCTTGAAAAGCATTAAGAAACTTTCTTTTTTCTCTTAAGAATTTTTTATGTAAAAGAAATGTTGAAGTAAATATTAAAGTAACTGCTTAGGGGTAAGAACCCTCTACACTTTTATAATTTTTTGGCAGCAAGGATATTTCTGTAATCTAACTTCTTTTCCTGATCTATTTAAAATAATTGTTTTCAAGGTCTTGAGTTTTCGATAAATGGATCACTTCAAATTGAAAGTATATTTAAGTGACCATTATGCCAAGAGCTGAAACTTTGTCACTTGAGCAGTTGGAATAGGGATATTTAAGGTGAAGTATAGAAAAAATGGAAATAGGACTTAAGAGTTGTCTTAAATATAAGAAAGAAGGTTTAGATTTAATTTTATGAGGCTTGATTTAGGACATCCAAACTAAGACCAAAAGTTTGAAGGAGACAGAATTTTAAAACTCAAACTGTCCCAAATAGATGGGGCTATTTTTGTACAAGTAGTGAATGCCCTGTGCTGGAAGCATCAACCCAGTTTTAGATGTGTATTTCTTGGGTTTGTTGTGGGTCACATTTAGTCATCAGGTAGGAAATTTAGGTGACTTTTCTATTCTGGGACTCAGAGATTATTTGCATTCAGACACTGTTAAGAATATATGGGCTGATGGGCGGGTTTTGTCTGTTTCTTTGTTTTGTTTTTATCTAATATAGCTGGAAAGCCACATCTTGGAACAGAAAAACAACTTATTCTTGTGGCTAATGCTCACATGCATTGGGACCCTGAATACTCTGATGTGAAGTTGGTGCAAACTATGATGTTCCTCTCAGAAGTGAAGAACATTATTGATAAAGCCTCTCGTAACCTCAAATCCAGTGTATTGGGAGAATTTGGAACTATTCCACTTGTGTTATGTGCAGATCTTAATTCTTTGCCAGATTCTGGTAAGAAAATAATGTGTTTTATGTAGAATACTTTTGACATAAAATGATTTAGTAATGTGTTGTTTCTGATCATTCCAAATTAAGTCCAAATAAAAATTCCCTTTGTAATGGCAGCTATGAGCAGGTTCGTAATGTTGTGTCAGGGTAAAGGGGGCTGTTTTGAAGATTAAACGGCATTATGGAACCCTGAAGAGAAGGATGTAATCATCTTGAATAAACACATAGGCAATAACTTGAAATGACTCTTTAAAGAACATATTTTATTATCCCCAAGTCAGAGATAATTATGGTTATTAAGACAGTCTCTTTGAGATTCCAGCATGTGGTAATATAATCACATTTTAAATTTGAGTTAAAATTATAGAATCTCAATTTTGCATGTATTTGTAACTTGATTAGAAAAATATACCTCAGGTGGAAATTGAGCTCCTTTATTTACACACCTAACAGTCAAGTGATTATTATTATTATTATTATTATTTATTATTATTTTTTTTAAAGACGAAATCTTGCTCTGTGGCCAGGTACCAGGCTGGAGGGCAGTGGTGCAATCTCAGCACACTGCAGCCTCCACCTCCTGGGTCCAAGCAATTCTACTGCCTCTGCCTCCTGAGTAGCTGGGACTACAGGCGTGGGCTACCACGCCCAGCTGATTTTTGTATTTTAGTAGAGATGGGGTTTCACTATGTTGGTCAGGATGATCTTGATTTCGTGACCTTGTGATCTGCCCGTCTTAGCCTCCCAAAGTGCTGGAATTACAGGTGTGAGCCACCATGCCTGGCCAGTCAAGTGATTTTAACAAAGAGCAAGGATCTTGATTTTTATTAAAATGTAGAATACAGAAAGCCCGATCTGGAATGCTTTCCATAGATAGTATACAATAAACAATAGCTCTTGTAATAACAAACTATTTTTTCCTTTTTGTGTTTCAACTCATTCATACTCTTATACAAGCAGGAATACTTTTCCTTGGACTTGAATGTATACATGAACACACAAACGCATGCACATTTGGAAGCACACGTTGACATCACAATAGATAGAACCATTAGGAAGAAAGAACCTGGCCGCATGCTGTGGCTCATGCCTACTAATCCCAACACTTTGGGAAGCTGAGGCGGGCAGATCACTTGAGGCCAAGAGTTCAAGACCAGCTTGGCCAACATGGTTAAACCATGTCTCTACTGAAAATACAAAAATTAGTCAGATGTGGTGGTGCACACCTGTAATCCCGGCTACTTTGGAGGGTGAGGCACAAGAATGACTTGAACTCTGGAGGCAGAAGTTGCAGTGAGCCAAGATTGCGCTACTGCACTCCAACCTGGTTGACAAAGTGAGGCTATCTCAAAAAGAAGAAGAAGAAAGAAAGAAAGAAAGAAAAGAAACTGAGTTAAAATTTGATTTCAGGGAAAATAAAGCTATCTAAAATCTTCTGTAATTCTTTATTCCAGCTCATCAAGTTGTCTGGTTATTACTACTACCGAAGCAGTTGACTAATAGTCTCTGGCAGTTTGTCTACATGCTTTCTGCTTTCTGTGTAGCTACAAAGTATCTGAGGAATAAAGAGAAAATCTAGTCAGACGTTAACATCCAAGACCCATTTCAGCATTGTGAAATACAGTATTATAATAGCAGGCAGGTCAGAAAATGTCCAGCCTTGCTAATTGGTGAAAAAAATGCAAATTAAAATATATTTGTAGAGCCCATCTTGTGCTTAGTAAATTGGGAAAATACTTCACTAGGGATCGGTAAGTTTGCTCTGTAACTAGCTGGTGATATTCTCTTCCATAGTTGGCAGTATTATAAAGTGGCACATTCAGTCCTAATCTTGGGATTTTATACCAAGTAAATAATTGAGCATAAGCAGAAATCTACACACTAAGATGTTGATTGTGGTATTATCTTTAATTCTTTTTAAAAAGTGGAAACTACCCTGCATTTTACAAAATTAGTAGTAAATATTATCCACCAGCCCAATTGCATTGTGCAGCCATTAAAGAATGATATTTGGGAAGACACATGTTTATAAAGCAAAGTGTAAACTGTTCAATATTCTGTGATTACAATTGTGTAAAAATAGATTTGGACAAGTCCTGACAAATATAAAAAGGAATGTTTTGGAATGTGGGAATACGTGTGGTTTAAAACTTTTTACTATTACATGATCTTTTAAAATTACTTTTTGTTTATATTATATTTGACAATAAAAATTTTGTCTTCATTGTAGGTGTTGTAGAATATTTGAGCACGGGTGGAGTAGAAACAAATCACAAAGACTTTAAGGAGCTGAGGTATAATGAAAGTCTCACAAACTTCAGCTGTCATGGGAAGAATGGAACCACCAATGGAAGGATCACTCATGGTTTCAAGTTAAAGAGTGCCTATGAGAGTGGTCTGATGCCTTACACGAATTACACATTTGATTTCAAGGTGTGTCTTGAGACTGATAAGTTTTTCAAACCTCTATTTTACTGGCAAGTTTTCTGATGCATTATGATGTCTTTAAAAATGTGGATGTGTGTTCAGACTGGAATGAAGCAGTCTTGGATTCACTGACAACAATATTCTTTGTTTTATGTTTGAGACTAGGTCTCACTTGGTCAGCCAGGCCAGAGTGCAGTGGCACAGTCACGGCTCACGGCAGCTTCAACCATGCAGGCTGAAATGATCCTGTCACCTCGGCCTCCCTAGTAGCTGGGACTACAGGCGCACACCACCACGCCTGGCTAATTCATGTATTTTTTGTAGAGATGGAGTCTCGCTATGCCCAGGTTGGTCTTGAGCTCCTGGCCTTAAATGATTCTTCCACCTCAGCCTCCCAAAGTTCTGAGATTACAGGCGTGAACCACTGTACTCGGCCAGTAATATTTTTTTATTACTCTTCTTTAGAATTTCATGTGATTAGTGTCACAACCTTACTTTTTATATATTTATTCTAATATTTTCCAGGATAAGAAGTTAGATGAAATCTGTAAAATTCCTAAGCTGACTTTCCACCTTTTGGTGACAATTATGTTTCTTGTATTCTCATTATTAACAGCTAGATATGCTGAACCATGCTATCTAATTTGGGTGGCAGTTGGGGTAAGGTGTTCCTTCTCTTACATTTTAATTTAACTGAAACTAAATTATTTTGAATGTCAAAATGTGGTTATTAGCTATTTTTAAATGTTTCTAAGATACATCTTTTTTTGCCCCCAGAGACAGAGTCTTGCTCTGTTGCTCAGCCTGGAGTTCAGTGGTGCAATTTTGGCTCACTGCAACCTCCCCCTCCCAGATTCAAGTGATTTCTCATGCCTCAGCCTCCTGAGTTGCTGGGATTACATGTGCGCGCCACCACACCCAGCTGATTTTTGTATTTTTAGTAGAGACAGAGTTTCACCATGTTAGCCAGGCTGGTGTCGAACTTCTGGCCTCAAGTGATTTACCCATCTTGGCCTCCCAAAGTGCTGGGATTACAGGCATGAGCCACTGCACCTTGCCGGATTCTCATCATTTTTTTAATTTAGGGCTATGTCACTTTCTTGTCTTTATCCTTTTTTTTTTGGCAGGAGTCAGGGGCTTCTCCATTGTTCCTATTGATAGGTTTAACTGTCTTTTTTTAAAAAAAGAGAAAAAGAGATGTTGTTTCAGCCTGTCATCCAGGTTGAGGTACAGTGATATGATCATACACACTGCAGCCTTGAACTGGGCTGAGGCAATCCTGCCTCAGCCTCCCCACTAACTAGAACTACAGGTGTGCGCCACCATGCCCAGCTAGTTTTTTTTTTTTTTTTTTTTTTTTTTTTGGTAACTTTGGTTTTTTTTAAAGACAGGGTCTTGCTATATTGTCCAGCCTGATGTTGAACCCCTGGCCTTAAGCATTCCTCCTGCCTTAGCCTCCCAAAGTGCTGGGATTATAGGCAGGAGCTACTGCATCTGGCTCAGCTGCCCTTTTAAACTACTTTTTGCATTTCTGCTTTCTTAACTCCTAGCTTTCTATTTCTAAGCTGCTGGCAAAGTAATAATTTAGCTTAGCTTGTCAGAGTGTAAATAAGAGTTTAGATAGTATCTCTGGAGCTCTTACACTTTAGAGTATAGAAAGTAAAGCCCCTGTTTATCCTCAAGTGCCCCTTCCTTTCAAATTCTTTGTTTTTTTTTTTTTTTTGTTTGTTTTGTTTGTTTGTTTGTTTGTTTTTTGTGAGACGGAGTTTCGCTCTTGTTACCCAGGCTGGAGTGCAATGGCGCAATCTCGGCTCACCGCAACCTCCGCCTCCTGGGTTCAGGCAGTTCTCCTGTCTCAGCCTCCTGAGTAGCTGGGATTATAGGCATGCGCCACCATGCCCAGCTGATTTTTTATATTTTTAGTAGAGACGGGGTTTCACCATGTTGACCAGGATGGTCTCGATCTCTTGACCTCGTGATCCACCCGCCTCCGCCTCCCAAAGTGCTGGGATTGCAGGCGTGAGCCACCGCGACCGGCCCTTTCAAATTCTTAAGGAGACATTGAAGAGAAGGCATGGGTGATAGCCAAAGGGTGGGAAAGCTTAGGGTTTTTTTCTCTTTATGTTGCTGATGGAGGCAGGAAGAAGACACTTGAATGTGCTTCAGAGTGCATTTGGCCAAGAGCACGTAGAGGAGAGGAGCAGAACCATCAGATGGGAACAGTTTGTTAGATGCCATGGTGGGGTGCTGCTGAGAGAGAAGGGGGCAGGTAGAGACAGTTCTGCCCTCGTGCAGCTGAGCTGTGATGAGAGAGACAAGTCTCAACCACACAGATGAGCTAATGACACCTTGAGATGGCCATTAGCAAGGGAAGTGAATCAATGGTGGGAAGTAGTGAGTAGGTGGGAGCAGGATCCAGGAAGGTCTTTGGAAAGCAGTTGAACCTGACATTGAAAGATTAAGGAATTGACCTCATAACAAGTGTTACAAGCAGAGTGGAGAGTGACAGAGAGAGAGAGAGAGAGAGAGAGAGAGAGAGAGAGTGTGTGTGTGTGTGTGTGTGTGTGTGTGTGTGTGTGAAGGTCCTGAGGCAGGAAAGAGCTTGGTACCTATAGGTTCCCCTCCCATCCTAACTCCTTTCTCACTCCAAAGGCTGGTGTGGCAGCAGGGAAAGTGGTGCAAATTAGGTTAGGAAAGAGAAGCAGAGGCTGCATCCTGAAGGGTCTTAGGTCTTGTTAAAGATGCAGATAGGAAGAATGCTTCATTCTGCTGGATTTGACATTTTGTGGGAGGAACCATTTGGTGTATGTAGTACAGATCTCATCCTACAAGCTGGTAAGTTTCACTTGTTTAGTTCTGTTCACCAAACATGACTGTAAAGACATGTCTTAAAAGCACTCAGGATTTCCGTGTTGTCTTATGTGGTGCTTATATCTTTCTTTCTGTTGTTTTTCAGGGTATAATCGACTACATTTTCTATTCTAAACCTCAGCTGAACACCTTAGGCATCCTGGGTCCTCTGGACCACCACTGGCTGGTTGAGAATAACATCAGTGGCTGCCCACACCCCCTCATCCCCTCTGACCACTTCTCACTTTTTGCACAACTGGAGCTCTTACTGCCTTTCCTGCCCCAAGTCAATGGCATCCACCTTCCTGGCAGGAGGTAGTCAAGCACCTTCGGAGGACAGCCTCGATTCACTTGTAAACTTGTGAAAATCTGAACATAAGGGAGTGAGGTATGGCCACTGAGGATTTTTGTTTTGAATTTCCAATCTGATTATTTGATAAGGATATAGTATGAAAGCCAGGTGCTAGCAACAGACAAATTCTGAGCCCAGTATGCTTTATACTGCTAGACAGGGATTGGTGTGTTTGCACCTATCTTTAATTTGTTATAAGAAATTTTCCTATTTCTTCTATCCAATATAATATTTTCATGCCTTGAAATAGGAAAATGTTTGAAGAGCTTATTCTCTTTGCACAGAAATCTGTAGCACTACTTTTTTGAGGCCAGTAGTAACATCCAGAGACCATTCTTCCATACTTTACTCCCTCCTTTTTCAGACTTGTTTGTAAAATATAGAATTTGAATTTAGCCTTTATGATTGTATATGATCCACAGAAGACCTGATTTATGAAATTTTGTACTAAAAAAATCATTTGGAAATGATTGTATTGTAAACTAAGGCTAAATTTTTTTTTAACCTGTTTCATGTGTTATAAATGCCAGCTTGTAAAAGAAGCTGCAACAGACTTTCTCTGCTCATGATTTGCACTCTGAGGGTTTTGTTAGCCCTTTTGTACTACTTTATTTTTAAATTGAGAACATGGTTCTTTAAATATAAATCTGCTTAAACCTTAGGATGTTTTCAGACCGGAGGCAACTTATTCATGAATTTTTACGAAAACTATCTACCAGGACAGATAAGCTGAACAGTGATGATCTGTAGGCATTTATGGACTGAATGTAATGGTTGATATATGTACATTCTGATATTTTTAAATCTTTAACTTTTTTAAGTTAAAAAACTACAGCTGCTAAGGTACAGCTTAACTCCTTTTTGAGACACTTCCTGTCCTATCTCCACTGTGCCTGCCTAAATTTGTTCTCATCAAGCACTGCCTGTGCATGCAGAGAAAATCTGTGCATCCTCTTTTATATTTTTAAAATACTGTTTAACATTTGTGAGAATTTTATGAAAATGCTTTTGTATGAGCTGTGGCTTTTTTTCCATTGCGAAGCATAAAATAATCACATTTTGGAACATGTTTATGGGGTGGGTCCCTGGATCTTTGCTCACCAGATCCAAGCACTGCTTCTCGGTGTCATTGCAGCGTACTGCTTGTCACCCAGAATACTACTATCATGTGAATTCTTTTTGTTGTCCGTGTATTCCTTAGTCTTTTTTTTTAATCATTCCTTATTTAAGAAGAAGCAATTTTCCATTTATGAAGCAGTATAAATTAGATGCATTTTCAAAACAGGTCCCTAAGACAATTGTTCAGATCATTTTTAAAATGACTAAGTCATTTTAGTATGTCAACCAAGATAAAACTTACATCACACCCTCCATTTTGCCTGTAGTGCCATTAGTAGAATAGAAATGAAAACCAGCTTTAACTTTGCAAAGTGAACGTGTACATGGTCTGTTCTCATTTATTCATTCTTCTGTGAAAAGTCAAATGAATTCAGAGGGAGCTTGGTCAAACTGCTTTTGTTTCAACTGCAGGCAGGGGAGTAAAAGGACAGCATGTGAGCATTAGGAAAAAAAATGTTGACTGTTATTAACAATTTTTATACAGAGTGAGTCATTTTGGCTGACTTAAAATTTTATGAAAAATGTTCAGCACTTAAATGTGCTTATTCTGTTTTTAAGAGAAAATAAAATTACATACTGTTTAAATAAATGATTTTTTTTTTTTTTTCCTTTTAGAAAATTCTCCAAAGAGTTTTGATCTTGAATCTTTGTCTTGGACCTGTTTTTTCCTTTGAGGGTTTTTGTTGTTTTTTTAAGATTTCGTTGGGATGTTTTGGTTTTGTTTTTTGCTTTTTGTTTAAGTTGTGCTGACACCAAACACGTCCAGTTTATAATCAGTACATTGGAAAGCTGGTATTGATGTAAAACCAGTACATAACTTTTTATGGGGTTTTTGTTCTTGGTGTTTTTTTTTTTTTTTTTGTAAAGTGTGAATTAAAGGTATGTTTACTCATTTTTCCTAAGCACTGTGTTGGTAATATGCATCATGACAATTTCCAGTGAAGGTGAGCTGGAGCTGGTTGGACTGAGACTGAGGAAGCAGCCTTTCCTACGATCTGCATTATGTAATCACAGGTCCAGAGAGCTTTATGGAAGGGGGAGGGGAGGAGCACTTACTCATTTTGTATTTGTTAATGGAGGATGTAATCTTTTCGTAGATGCTGGAACTAGAGTGCACTTGTTAGATGCTAAAGGTTTGAGCTTTACACAAAATGTATTCATCTGTATTTGTTATTGTCTATAATATATTTGAATTTGGGGCAGCATATTAAGATATAATGGCCTGTTATGTCTTGAAAATACTTGTTTTGCCTCTTCCAGGCATACTGCATTATGTGATCAGTTTGAACAGCTTCTCCACCTTAATTTGGACACTGATAAATTGAACCAAGAGTGTAGATTTACAATTTAACCTTGAAAAGAGGAAGAAATATTTGGGGTCTATAGGGAATAAACAGTCGCACCAAAATAGACTATGATGCTTTTCTTAAGCAAGGTTTCATGTTTTAGATATTTTCTGTGTGTTAAATAATTTCCAATAATCTATACTTTCTAAAATGCAATAAAAACTAGTATGTTTTCGCAGTGTAGATTTTTTTTTCCAAAAATTCTGTAACAAATATATTTAATGTGTTGCCATAATGTAATTTCAGTGTTTTTGCTGGATAAATCCATTTTAGAAATGTTTTACAAAAAGTTTGAGGCATGTTTTCTGTTTTAAAGATCAGGTGTTTGGAGGCATTCAAGTCCTTGTTGCAAATCTCTTGAAGTACAGCTTTACCATATTCGTGGTAATTATTTATACCTTGAGAATTTAAATATTGTTATCAAGTTAATTTATGGCATAATTTAAGCTAAAGTTGTAGAAATGAAGTGTCGAGTGCAACTTTAATAGTCCCAAAGATAGGCAAAGAACATCTCCAAAAATGTGTGTGTGTTTTTTTCTTTTGATTTAGTGACAACTAGGAAAACTTACTTGGGGTTATTAGCACTTTCAAACTTAGGGACATTATTAATTTGGATGGAATGCACTTCTAAATGTTTAAAATTTCAAAGGTCTTCTGAGATTCAGGTTCTCAATAATAACATTGAAGTTTTAGAGTTTCACTCTGTACAATTTAAATTTATGGAACCAGTTTCCATAGTGACTTCTAAGGTTTTGGGCTCATATATAAGGACAAAAGTCAACCTAGGCAAAACAGTTAACAAATGTTGCAGATAATTCCAAGAACACCTTTAGCAGATGTTTCTTCACCATTCATAAACAGTATTTTAAGATGTTCACTTTGCTTTTCTTTTTGGTTACATAAATTTTAATAACTGGTATGTTGAAGTAGTGTCTAAAGGTATCTAGTCTTTATTCACAGTACATTATATTGTGTAATGCACTGGACTAACTCTTGTTTACCATTCATGTAACAAAACCCAGCACATTATCTGCACTATAAGCTCAAAGAATGTCACATTTGCCCAGGCAGCTCTTTGATAAGGGTGATGGGAAACTGAATATATATCATATGGACTGGTGGTAACAAGGGCTTTTACTGTTATTTTCAGTGGAACCTTCTTGGTCAAATTGTAACTAGCTAGTATTATATTTATATACAGGGTCTTTTTTCTTTACCGATGTATTTTCCTACTCATAGCCAACCAATAAATTCAATATCTGTTTCAAATATTTTAGAAGTGTAATTTATATAGCTGTAGTACTGAGGTTTGAGGAAAAATAAATGTTAATCAGCAAGACCACGTGTTTAAAATTCTGAATCATCTGGGACAGGGTTGTAACTCACCCTTCCAAAGGGAAGAGTGCAGGGGAACAGGGCCATGATATGGGGAAATGGTGTAAACAAATGTATTTCTTTATTGGCTGTGTTATTCTGTATAACACTCATTTCTTTGCCAAAGTTCAATTTTATATTTAGGCAACTGATGGTCCTTTTGCATTTAGGATTTTCATTGTTGTTACCATATACCTCATAATATAAGAAATGGGCTCATGTGTCTTCCGTCTTTTGGAAGGAGGTTGACATATTTTAAATAAATGCTTTTAAATACTGTAGTAAACATTGTGTTGGGGTTATAATAATTCATTAAATGTTTTGTTGCATGTATTTTGTTGTATATGTAAACTTTAAAAACGCTTGACTTCCTGAGTCTTCAGATGTCACCTTACAATTGAGAAAACAACATGAGTTCCTTTACTTTTAGAAACTACTTCCACAAGGTAAATTTTTATGTAGATGTGGGAAAAATCATTTAAAATCTGGAGAGTTTAGATTAAATGAATATTTGCTTTGATCTCCAATTTTTAAAGTAGGCATGTTCTACTTAATTCTTAGTACAGTGATGCACGTTAGGGGGATATGTTCTGAGAAATGCATCCTTAGGTGATTTTGCCATTGTTTGAACATCAGAGTGTATTTACACAAACATGGGTGGTGTAGCCACATCTAGGCTATGTGGCTTAGCCTATTGCTTCTGTGCTAGAAACCTGTACAGCATGTTACTGTACTGAATACTGTAGGCAGTTGTAAGACAGTGGTAAATATTTGTGTATCTAAACATGGAAAAAAGTAAAAATACAGTATAAAAAAATGGTATGTCTGAGACTGGGGACAGTGCCTCATGCCTGTAATCTCTCATTTTGGGAGACCGAGGTGGGCAGATCACTTGAGGCCAGGAGTTCATGACCAGACTGGGCAACATGGCGAAACCCCGTCTCTATAACAAATACAAAAATTAGCTGAGTATGGTGACACACACCAGTGGTTCCAGCTACTTAAGAGGCTGAGGTGGGAGAATTGCTTGAGCCCAGCAGGTGGAGGTATCAGTGAGGAGATTGCGCCACTACATTCCAGCCTTGGCTACAAAGTGAGACTGTCTCAAAAAAAAAAAAAAAAGTATATCTGAATAGGCAGTTCTATTATATCTTATGGCCTATTCTCATATATGTGGTCCATCTTTGATTAAAATATCATGTACAATGTATGATGGTATGTAGTTTTAACTTATAATAAGTTTTGTTCCTCATATAATTGTCAAAAAATAAGTATAAAAGAGTTAATAGGTTGAGTGCAGTGGCCCATGCCTGTAATCCCAGCTGAGGTGAGCAGATCACTTGAGCCCAGGGGTTCAAGACCAGCCTGGGCTATATGGCAAAACCTCACCTCTAAAAAAATACAAAAATTAGCCAGGCATGGTGGCACATGCCTATCGTTCCAGCCACTCAGGAGGCTGAGATGGGAGGATCACTTGGGCCTGGGAGGCTAAGGTTGGAGTGAGCTGAAATTGCACCACTGTACTCCAGCCTAGGTGACGGAGCAAGATCCTGTCTTAACCCAAAAAAGTTACTGAAGTATGTGCCATGTTAGTTTGTAAATACAGTTAATGTTCCTTAAAGGAACAATTACCTAAAGAAACATGAATTGAAATATATTTAGAATAAAGTGTTTAGGTTTTAGATAACATATATACCAAGAGTTCCCTTTTTAGACTGTTATTTAGGTATTCAAATTGATTTTACAGTAAGCTTTCACAAGTATAATTTTAACATAATGAGTGGTTTTATATTAGAAGAAACTTGTAGAAGATAGTTTGCTACTAGAGTGTTAAGGAGAATTTGAGAAATATTTTTGTAAGTAAATTTCCCTTGAATAATATTTTAAATAGATTAGTTCTAACGAACTAGTCTATAGCTAGGGGTTGGGAGGACTGCTGGATTGCAAAGTAGTTTGAAGACCAGTTTTTAACAGTTTCAGCACATTTAACCTTTTTAATCAAATAAATAAGGAGATGTCAGTTTTCTCAGTTTATTTGAATCACAAACTTTAAATCACTCTACCCAAAAGCTATTAAATGAGTTTGGGCCTGTTATAAGAAACTTTGCTTGCTCTGTCAGTACAACCTGAGGCAGGCTTCAAGAGCTTTAATTGCTGGATACCTTCCAGCTTACCAGCAAAGTGAATCTGAGCTGCTGGGCTTATAGAGCTACCCACTAGTAAGTTGCCTAAGTTTACTTAAAATTGAGAGATTTACAATTGTTGTACTCTGCGCTTAGATTGTAAACAGAGATTTGCAGGCATAATCCTTGACTTCCAGTTACTCGTTGACCATAAATCTAGTGCAGTGGGTGCTGAAGATGTAATAGGTGTGGAGGAAGAAACTCGTCCACTGGGAAGGTTGCTGTAGCAGGGCTGTGCAGGATACATGGAAAGAGTAAGACGAATACTTGGTGTCAGACTAGTTAGCTGGCCTCTGGTGTGGTCCAGTTGACAGCTAAGCTGAGGAGGGCTTGCAGAGCAGTAAGCCTAGAAAGGAAAGGGAATTTGAAATGTTTAGGAAAGGGAATTTGAAATGTTTAGGAAAGGGAAGTAATAACCTCAATTTCTGCCTCGTATGGATGAAAAGACAGATAAATGAGTTTTGTCCAGTCATTGTTTTATGTAAACCCTGACCCCAAATCTGTATCTGCCACCAAGGTCCCCATTTTTTCTTTACCCATCTGACAAAAGTATTTAGTCGAAGAATCTTGTTTCTCAAGCTGGATTTTACTTCATTCCCCATTTTCATTCATTCAGATTTTAGTCTGCAAGAGAAAGCCAGTGTGCCCTTACTAAACGGCTTAGTAATTCCAGAAAATGATAAAAGGTAGCATTTGATGCTACATTAATTCTTTTAGCCTATTTCCCTTTGGCTTTTTGTATTAATAAAATAAATGAAAAAGACTGCCTTTCTGAAATTGCTGGTAAGACCAAGCATTCAAAGATAGGTAAATAGAGCAACATATTTATCAATGAAGGGAGGGATCCAAGGATTCTCAGCTCTGTGAAGCTCCCCTCATGCAACAACTCTTCTTCAGTATGGTGGCTTCTAGCCATGTGTGGCTTTTGAGCATTTGAAATGTGACTGTTGTGACTGGTACTGTAGAAATCTATTTTTTGTTAAGCAAAAGTTGATTTTTATAGGATCACATTTAATTGTTGCATTGTGTTAGAGAACTGCTACATTGCTTGTTTGTATTCTCCATAAACACATTGCCAGATGATATCAAAGAATTCATTCTAACAGCATTTTACTAACCAAAGTAACATTATAATGTGTTTATTGAATGCTATGCAGACAGTTACTGTGCCTATGTTAAGTCCTAATTAGCAAAGTGAGACGTATGTTCATATTTTTCTAGTTTAAAAAATATAGGCAACTTATTAAATTTAAAATCAGTTCTGATACAGAACTGAGTGGAAATGCGGGGCTAATTCCAGCTACCATACTAGGTCTGTCACAAGCTAGCTGTATCACAAATTTCAGGACGAATGACAGCTGCAGTTTGCCTTACTACAGCAAAGAAAAAAAATCTGTTTTTGTGTAAAAAAAAATACAATTACATATTGAATTTAATGATTTCCCTTGATGGATAAAAATGAAATTAATCACTGAAATGTCCAACAGAAAGTAAGACAATTTGTAATAGGATTCAAGCATATAGATTTGGCCAGTTATGTTATAAAAGGGCTTACCTTCTTCCATGGGGAGGCGAAAAGGGGTATTCCCCCCACTTTATTTTTTTGAGACGTAGTCTTACTCTCACCCAGGCTGGAGTGCAGTGGCGCGATCTCGGCTGACTGCAGTCTCTGCCTCCTGGGTTCAAGCGATTCTCTGGCCTCAGCCTCCCGAGTAGCTGGGACTACAGGCGCGTGCCACCATGCCCGGCTAATTTTTTGTATTTTTAGTGGAGATGGTGTTTCACTGTGTTAGGATGGTTTTGATCTCCTGACCTTGTGATCCGCCCGCCTCAGCCTCCCAAAGTGCTGGGATTACAGGTGTGAGCCACTGCATCCAGAATTTTTTTTTTTAAAACCTTTGTGTAGGGATGTGATCTCTCTATGTT
>NW_016108069.1:204770-252539 GCF_001604975.1 Cebus imitator | reverse complement strand
TTTTTTTGAGACAGAGTCTCACTCTGTTGCCCAGCCTGGAGTGCAGTGGCACAGTCTCAGCTCACTGCAACCTCCGCCTCCCGGGTGCAAGCCATTCTCCTGCCTCAGTCTCCTGAGTAGCTGGAACTACAGGTGCACACCACCACACCCAGCTAGTTTTTGTATTTTTAGTAGAGACAGGGTTTCACCGTGTTGGCCGGGGTGGACTCGATCTCTTGACCTTGTGACCTGCCCACTTCAGCCTCCCAAAGTGCTGGGATTACAGGCATGAGCCAACGAGCCTTGCCAAGGACTTGGTTACTTTAGATGAGTGTACAGCATAAAACACACTGCCCAGTTAATCAAGTAATTTCTTAAAAGATTTCCAAATTTACACAGAAATGTGCATTCTTAGCCTGAAAAAAATCACACTTGCGGCACAGATATTTTTGCATCTTTTCCTTCTGCCAAAGAACTTCAGCTAGATAGGAAAAAAAGTTTTTCACTACTGTTAGTGCTCTAGCTGTGTGAGGTCAAAAATCTGAGACGGAGTCCCTTTTTTTTGCACCATATGGTTCTTATTGAAAACAGTTGTGTTCAGTTTTCTGAAACATTTTTCAAAAGATGTCATGGACACAGTTGTTAAAAATTGTCCAGTATATAGATTCAGGTCAACTAATTACCACCAGTTTGTGAACCATTCAAAGAAATAGAAGACAGTTTAAAGATCTTGTAGTCTTAACTAATGATTATTTGCTGAATTGTGAAGGAGTTTTAGTGATTCATTCTGTTGATTCCAATTTAAGATTATTTTGCAGCAGAAGGAATGCTACCATAGACGCAATAATCTAAAGCAAAAAGTGTCAGTGTATAGTGCACATTTTCTCACCAATATCACACTGAATATTAATGACCCAAAGTTGAAGCTCCAGGGAAAGGAAAAGCTTCTTTGTAATGTTTACAGACAGGTCTAAGAATTTATGTTGAAATTGTAACTTTATAATACAAATCAAGAATATGGATTTGACACACTTTCTAACATTTAAAAGTTTAATTGTAATCAACATTTTATAAGTTGCAAAAACTACAAGTAAAATTTGAACACTGTTGACACATTGACAAGTTTAGAGTAGCTGCCAGGTGTGGTGGCTCACATTTGTAATCTCAGCACTTGGGGAGGCCAAGGCAGAAGGATTGTTTGAGGTTGGAAGTTTTAAGACCGGTCTGAGCAATATAGGGAGACCTTGTCTCATAAAAAAGTAAAATTTAGAGTTTTTCAAATTATGCATTACTCCCTTGAATTTGATGTTCATGTTCCAGAGTAATCACAAGAATTCATGTGTACTTAGAAACAAGTACTTTTGCTACAAAGTCCAATAGATTCCCCTGAAACCGAAATACTAGGTTTGTTGATCTAGATCCAGACATTTTTTTTAATGATTTTGGGGATTGATTCAGTTATGAGAAAACAAGTATATTTGGTACAATTTTTGTATGTAAATCTATTTTTTCAACACTATATTTTAGGAGGGTGGTAAAGGAGGAACAAAGATGAGGCAGAAAACAAAAAGTAACACATAAGCCAAAGTGTCGGTAACATTAAATGAGTGGATTAAACAATCCAACCAAAAGAAATGAGACTGAAGAAAGTAAGATTCAGCTATATGCTATTTATAGGAGATGCACTTCAGTTATAAAGGTTACAGATAGGCTGAGAATACAAGGATGGAAGAACATGTCATGCAAACAGGAACTATAAAAATTGGGGCTAGCCTGGGTGTGGTGGCTCTCACCTGTAATCCCAACACTTTGGGAGGCTGAGGCAGGAGGATTACCTGAGGTCAGGAGTTCGAGACCAGCCTGGCCAACAGATGAAACCCTGTCTCTACTAAAAATACAAAATTAGCCGGGCATGGTGGCGTGCACCTGTAATCCCAGCTACTTGGGAGGCTCAGGCAGGAGAATTGCTCGAACCCAAGAGGCAGACGTTGTGGTGAGCCAGGATCGTGCCACTGTACTCCAGCCTGGGTGACAGAGTGAGACTCTGTCTCAAAAAATAAAAAATAAATGGGAGCTCTACTAGTATCTGACAAAATAGACTAGGAAACAAAAATTTCCTCGATATAAAGAAGGGCATCTTATAATGTTAAGCAACACTAAACAACAAAGCCACAAACTACAGGAAGCAAAGCTGACAGAATGGAAGGGAGATATCGACAAGTTCAGCAGCAATAGTTGGAAATTTCAGTACCTTTCTTAATAGAACAACTAGGCAGAAATCGATAAGGTAATAGGAAACTTAACACCAACTGGGCCGGGCACGGTGGCTCACGCCGAATCCCAGCACTTTGGGAGGCCAAGGTGGGTGGACCACGAGGTCAAGAGATCAGGACCATCCTGGCCAACATGGTGAAACCCAGTCTCTACTAAAAATGCAAAAAATTAGCTGAGTGTGCTGGTGCACACCTGTAGTCCCAGCTACTCGGGAGGCTGAGGCAGGAGAATTGCTTGAACTTGGGAGGTGGAGGTTGCAGTGAGCCAGGATCATGCCACTGCATTCCAGCCTGGGTACAGTGAGACTCCGTCTAAAAAAAAAAAAAAAAAAAAATCCCAACTGAACCTAATAGACATGTAAAACAATACCAGAATATACGTTTTTCACAGGTGTACATGGAATAGGTCGGATCATATGTGATGCCATAAAACAAGCCATAATCTCAAAAGAATTGATCATACAAAGTATATTATCCAATCAATGAAGTGAAACTAGGGAAGTCTGAAAATACGTTGAAATAAATGAAAATACAACATACCAAAACATGGGATGCAGTGAACAGCAATACTTAAAAGAAATTTACAGGCCAGACGCGGTGGCTCACGCCTGTAATCCCAGCGCTTTGGCTGAGGCAGGTGGATCATGAGGTCAAGAAATCGAGACCATCCTGACCAACATGGTGAAACCCCGTCTCTACTAAAAAATACAAAAATGAGCTGGGTGTGGTGGTGTGCACCTGTAGTCCCAGCTGCTCAAGAGACTGAGGCAGGAGAATTGCTTGAACCCGGGAGGTGGAGGTTGTAGTGAGCTGAGATCCCGCCACTGCACTCCAGGCTGGCGCCTGGCGACAGAGTAAGACTCTGTCTCAAAAAAGAAAAGAAGGAATTTACAGTTATAAACACATTAAAAAAAATATATTGGGGCTGGGCACAGTGACTCACGTCTGTAATCTCCCAGCACTTTGGGAGGCCGAGGCGAGTAGATCATGAAGTCAGGAATTCAAGACCAGTCAGCCTGGCCAACATGGTAAAACCCCGTCTCTACTAAAAATACAAAAATTAGCCTAGTGTGGTGGTACATGCCTGTAATCCTAGCTACTGGAGAGGCTGAGGCGGGAGAATCACTTGAACCCCGGAGGCAGAAGTTGCAGTGAGCTGACATCACACAACTGCACTCCAGCCTCAGCTTTTGAGACAGAGCAAGACTCTGTCTCAAAAAAAAAAAAAAGCAGGCTTAAATCTGTTTCACCTTAAGATGCTGGAAAACAATAAACCCAAAGCAAGCAGAAAGAAGGAAGTAATTAGAACTAGAGCAGAAAATTATGAAATAGAGAATAGAAAAACGGTAGAGAAGATCAGAATCAAAGACTGATTCTTTGGAAAGATCAGCAAAATTGATGAGCCTTTAAGTAGACTGAGCATAAAAAACTCCTTGGATTACTAAAATTAGGAATGAAGGGGAGACATTACTACCAACCTTTATAGAATAAAAAAGGATTATTATGGAATGCTGTGGGCAATTGTATGCCAATAAATTAGATAATGTAGATGAAATGGGTAATTCCTAGAAAGGCACTACCAAAACTGACTCAAGAAGAAATAGAAAATCTGAATAGATGTACAACAATAAAGAGATTGGATTAGTAATTTAAAAAACTACAAAATGAAAAGCTTAGGCCCTGATGGCTTCACTGGAGAATCCTACCAAGTATTTAAGCTGATCCCAATTCCTCTTCACAAAATTCAAAAAGTAAAAGAGGGAACACTTTTTAACTCATTCTATGAGGTATCACTCTGATATCAAAACTAGACAAAGATATCTCAAAAAAAAAAAACTACATACCAATCACTTTTAAATATATATCCAAAAATCCTCAAAAGTATACTAGTAAAATAGGGTTTAGCAGTATACAAAAAAGGATTTTGCACCTTGACCGAGTGGGATTTATCCAATTAACATAATGCATTGTATCGGTAGAATAAAGAACAAAAGCATAGGGTCATTTGACAAAACTTACTCTCCATTCAAAAACAAAAAAATGAGAACTTCCTCAACCTGATAAGGGGCATTTACAAAGAACCTACAGTTAATATCATACTTAATGATGAAAAGCTTTCTCCCAAGAAAGCAAGGAATTCATGCTCTTGGGTTGAAGGATAATATTAAGATGGCAATACTCCCTAAATTGATCTACAGATTCAATGCAGTCTCTATCAGAATCCCAGCTGACTTTTTGTTTGTTGCAGAAATTGACAATCTAATCTTTAAAATCATATGGAAATCCAAGGGACCCCCAAAATAGCCAAACAGTCTTGAAAAGGGTCAAAGTTGGAGGACTTAAATGATTTTAAAACTTATTACAAAGCTACAGTAATCAAGACAGTGTGGTTCTAGCATAAGACAGCATATTGGTCAATAGAATTGAATTGAGAGCCCAAGAAAAAAAACCCTTACATTTCTGGCCAATTGATTTGTGACAAATGTGCCAAGACATCTCAATAGGGGAAAGTATAGCATCTTCAATGAATAGTGCTGGGACAGCTGAATTCAGGCATACCTTGGAGATATTGTGGGCTTTGTTTCAGACCACTGCAGTAAAGCAAGCTGTGAATTTTTTGGTTTCTCAGTGCATGTACAAGTTATGTTTACATGACACTGTAGTCTATTAAGTATGCAATAGCATTATGTCTTAAGGAACATGCCTTAATTTTAAGATACTTTATTGCTTTAAAATGCTGATGATCATCTGAGCCTTCAGTGAGTCATAATCTTTTTGCTGGAGGATCTTATCTCAGTGTTGATGGTTGCTGACTGATCGGGGTGGCTGTGGCAATTTCTTAAGACAATGAAGTTTGCAGCATTGATTGACTCTTCCTTTCACAAAAGATTTCTCTGTATGTTGCATGCAATGCTGTTTGATAGAATTTTACCCACAGTAGACCTTCTTTCAAAATTGGAGTCAATCCCCTCAAAATCCTGCTGCTTTATCAACTAAGTTTATATACTCTTCTAAAACTACATCCTATGTGGTCATTTCAGTGAGGTTCACAGCCTCTTCACCAGGAGTAGATTCCATCTCAATAAACCACTTTCTTTGCTCCTTGTAAGAAGAAGTAACTCCTCATCTGTTAAAGTTTTATCGTGAGGTTGCAGCAATTGAATCACATCTTCAGGCAGGCTTCACTTCTAATTTAAGTTCTCTTGTTATTTCTACCACATCTACACTTGCTTCCTGAAGCCTTGATCTCCTTAGTTATCCATTAGTTTGGAATCAACTTCTTCCAAAGTCCTGTTAATGTTGGTTTTTGGATTTTTTTTTTTTTTTTTTTTTTTTTTTTTTTTTTTTGATTTTTTTTTTTTTTTTTTTTTTTTTTGCAAACTCTCTTCTATTTCTGGTCTTTTTTTCTTTTTTTTTTTTTTTTTTTTTTTGAGACAGGGTCTTCCTTTGCCACCCACAGGAGTCTCTCTCTATCACCCAGGCTAGTGTGCAGTGGCACAATCACAGCTCACTGCAGCCTCCACCCTCTGGGCAAGCAACCCACCTAAGTTTCCCAAGTATCTGGGACTACAGGTGTGTGCCACCACACCCAGCTAATCTTTAAATTTTTCTGTAGAGACAAAGTTTTACCTTGTTACCCAGTGTGGTCTTGAACTCCTGGGCTGAAGGGATCCTCCTGCCTTGACTTCCCAAAGTGCTGGGATTACAGGCATGAGCCACTGTGCCAGTCATAAATTTTAAAAAAAGAAAAAGCTGGGTATGGTGGCTCACACCTCTAAAACCAGCTTCCTGGGAGGCTGAGAAGGTCTCCTGAGCCCAGTAGTTCAAGGCTGCAGTGAACTGTGATCGTGTCTCTATACTCCAGCCTGAGTGACAGAGTGAGACTCCATCTCTAAAAAAATAAATCCAGTATTTACAATTGTACTTCCAGGTGTGATCTTGAGCAACTCTAAGATTTTACTTAATCTTAGATCATCAGTTTTTTTTTTTGTTTTTTTTTTTTTTGAGACGGAGTTTCATTCTTATTGCCCAGGCTAGAGTGCAATGGTGTGATCTCGGCTCACTGCAACCTCCACCTCCCGGGATCAAGTGATTCTCCTGCCTCAGCCTCCTGAGTAGCTGGGATTACAGGTGTGCGCCACGATGCTCGGCTAATTTTGTATTTTTGTAGAGACGGGGTTTCCCCATGTTGGTCAGGCTGGTCTCAAACTCCTGACCTCAGGTGATTTGCCTGCCTTGGCCTCCCAAAGTGCTGGGATTACAGGCGTGAGCCACTGTGCCTGGTCATCAGCATCTTCTTTTAACTTGGCAGAAATCTGACTTTAATGACACTAACATAATTACACATCTGACTTATCACAGAATATGCACAGAGAGGCCTCAGTATAGCAAAACCACCAATGAGAGAAGTTTAAAGTTGTTTTCAGTTTCTCTTGTCCTTAGGGTGGACCCATCCCAGGGTGTAGAATTAAGTTACTACATTTTTATGTTACTTAGAATAGAGCCTTGGTGGTTATGCCACTATTAGAAACCAAGGTAAGTTTACTTCTTTTCCTAATTTCAATTTTTAGAGGTTGCTTTAAAGAATTTGTATTTGGTCTTTTCTGGCAATATAAAATATTTTTAAAATAGTAACCATTTTAAAACATTTTATTCTTGGGCTGGGCACCATGGGTCATAACTGCAGTCCCAGCACTTTGGGCATAAAACATTCTTGCCTTGCCCTGAGAGGTCAACTTCAGTTGTCTTATACGTCCCTGTTGAAGCATGTGTACCTTTTCACTCTGATATGCTACAAACCCTGGGTCTGGGAGTTAACGGTGTGGGGATGCACCACCTCGAGGCCACCCGAGACATGGCTTCTGTTTCTAAGTCCCTATTAAATGTTTCTTTGTAGAAACTGGATTTGTCAGACTCTTTCTTCGGCCCCTTAGCTCCCTTCGTCTTTGGGGTCAGGTCTGCATATACCTGCTCACTGCAGAACCGTATGTTCAGCACCTGCAGGATTACATTGATCTGTCTTCCAGGAATCGACAGGAGGAAGGAAGCTAACCATTGCAGCTGGTCTTGGAACTTAACTGGTGTTCACAGTTCCCCTTTTCTACCAAGCACTTTGCTTTCCCCCATTGTTTTCCTGGGGAGATTGCCGGGGTGGAGGGCAGCAGGGCCATCTCGGAATAGAGTCCTTGGTCTAGCACCACAGCCCACCCACCATCAGTTCCAACAGTTCTGTAGTTCCTGCTGTAGCCTACCATGCTCCCATAATGATTACCTGGATGTTTTAATCTAGTTAGTTAAGAAATTGTTAGCAGACAGCCTGCAGAAAGCCTGGATGTGTAGTACTGGGGGCAGGGGGGACGGGCAAGCCTGGGCTCATGCTAGGGTCTGTGTCCCCATGACCTTATGGTTCTCACTCTTGGCTCACTGCTGTCCAGACCAAAGCCTTCCCCTCCCCATGAAGATTCACAACCCTTCATGACCTTGGGGTCAATGTGTTGATGATAAGATTTAATGGAATCTGGATCCAGGTGGCTTCTTCCCTGTGGTTTGACAGTGTACTCATCAAAATGGCTAAAATTTTTATTTTATTATTTATGTATTTTGAGATGGGGTATCTCTCTCCTGACCAGGCTGGAGTGCAGTGGTGCAGTCATGACTCACTGCAGCCTCGACCTCTCTTCGTCAAGTGATCCTGCCACCTCAGCCTCCCCAGTAGCTGGGATTACAGGCACATACCACCATGCTTGGCTGATTTTTATATTTTTATAGAGACGGTGTTTCCTTGTGTTGCCCAGGCTGGTTTCAAACTCCTGGACTCAAGTGATCCGCCTGCCTCGGCTTCCCAAACTGCTGAAATTACAGGTGTGTGCCCAGCCCAAAATTTTTTTAAATCTTGTGTGGATAGTCACGATAGGGGGAATCCCTGCTCAAGCCACCTGAAGTAGAGTTATTTATCCCCGCAAGGAAGTTTCCTGGGGAGGCTTCCCCTGAAATGGACATCGATGTCTGGGCACCTTCCCACTAACACTAGGATAAGTCCAGAAATGGTGGTCTCTCGGGTAGAGTAGAAGGAATCAAAGTCACTAGATTATTTGAATGAAACCAGAAGCGACCACAGGGAAAACAAACCCATCAGTGGATTTCCTGCAGCCCTCAGTCCTTCCCCATTCCGAGGAAGAAATCTACAAGAAAGAAAAAATAAAAACTTTCAAATTTTAGCAACAAAGGTCTTTGGTGCGTTTGCATTGTCACCAGTCTTTAAGGAGTAGATAATTGTCATGTTTCATAAACAATTACGGAGCACAACAGGAAAAAAGACCTGCCAGTTTGTTTCCAAATCCGATTTGCCTCTGATACGGGCCTCTTTTCTGTCACCTTTCACTGCTGGCTCTATGCCACCTGCAGACTCTTGTACCCTCCCTCCCTCTCACACACCCCTCACAAAATCTGGGACTTGGCACTGTCGGCCCCCCACAGGGATCAGCATTTGGGTGAGAAAATTTCAGGCTCAAATTGCTCTTAACCACGTTTATTGAGAGATGCAGGGGAAGGGAATGGACTGTCCGCCCCGCGGTGGGGGTTTTCAGCCTTCGAGGGTGGGCAGCCTCTTATCCTCAGGTGAGGCTACTCCAGTCTCGGCTCAGCCAAACATTGTCAGGGCCCCCTGGAAAGCAGAAGTCGCGCTTGAGTGCCCCCAGCCCTGCCACCAAGAACTCAAGCGAGGGTGCGGCAGCGGCGGGTTCTGTCCGGAGTGGGCGCCGGCGGTTCCGCTCGCGGCTAGGGAGACGCGCACCCGCGCCGGCCACCTCCGCCTTCCCCGCCCCTGCAGCTCGGATGCGCCTCACCCGTTTCCCACCGGGAGACCCAGACTTCTCCCAGGGACAGGGCTTGGAGGAGCAGGACGGGAAACAGCCCTGATGTAGGCCCAGGACACCTCTCGTGCAATTTTGAGGCTGTCGGGAAAAGGACGCCCGCACAGGGAGGGCACCCGGGGTACCCGCGTTACCAGCAAGGCCTTCAGGGCGCTTACGGCCCCCATGGCTTCGGGGCCCAGCTCAGCCACACACTTCTGGGAGCCCTCTATGAGACGGTTCACGGGGATGCCCATGGCGGTCAGCAGGAGCTTCAGCGGGTTGAGGGTGCCGAGCGGATTGGCCAGGGTCCCGGCCGCGGCCTCCTCCGCCGACTCCAGCGCGGCGACAGGCTGGGCCACCTGCTTGGCCGAGCCCACTAAGAAAGCAGCAGCTGCAAGAGAACCGGGAGCGGTCACCGCGTGTGCACAGGAGTCCCCAAGAAGGCCGGCCAGGACGCGCCCTCGCGGGAGGTGCCAAGGAACCCTCACGCCCTGCCCGGCTCCCTGACCGCCCCCTGCCTCCTGCGCTGAGGCCTTCCCGGTGCGAGTCCCGGGGACACAGGCGGGTCTGTAAAGGCGGCTCCGCGAGGATACGCTGCAGGGACAACGGGGTGGCCTGGAGGTGGCAGAGGGACAGGTGAACTCTGTGCAGTCTCCAGGGAAGGCCCCTAGAGGAGGGTACACTTGCGCTGCGCCTTGCAGGATAAAGAAACTGTCGCCAGACAGGGACAGGCGGCTGTCCCCAGGCCACGGGTGACCGCTGTCCTGGCCCAAGGTTGGAAAGAGCCCTGAGAGTTGGGAGGCTGAGGGCTGCAGCCACGGGAAGTGCAGGCGCGAGGTCCTCAGGAGGGCAGCCGGGGGGAGGAGCCCTCAGAGCTCTGGGCGAGGCTGCAATGACCCTGGAGGCCAGGACCTGCGCGGGCGGGGGCCGGGGCGCAGCGGGCGCTGAGTTCCAGCTTGCAGGTCTGGAGCCCACGGCACTCACCGGAGCTGCAGGAAAGGGCGACACAGAGCCCCAGGAGAGCGGCAACGAGCTTCATGGCGCAGGGGCTGGGGCGCGCTGGGTCCTGCGGCTGCCGGAGCCTGATCACAAGGCTTCATATACCAGGTCCTCGCCCCTCCCTGGCCTGCCTCGCCCACGCTCCCGAGAAGCCCTGCCTGCCCCGCTCACGGTCAAGCCCTGGCCAACTTCCTGCTGCGGCCAACGCGCCCTGGGAAGCCGGTGCCCCCTTCCCCGCCCGGGACTCAAGGACTTCCTCTTGGCAGGGGCTCGGGTCCAGGGCTGGGCCTTCTGAGAGCAGGCAGGGCTGGCTTTTGTCTCTGCGAGGCCCACCCCGGCCCGCACCTTTGCTTTGCAGTCTGACCCCATGGGCCTCATTGCAGGGCTGGGCCCAGGTGTGGCGGAGGTTCCCTCGCGCAAGAGCAGAGGCTGGATTGGTCCAGGTCCTGCCTCAGAGGTGGCAGCAGGTCGGTGGTCCCTGCCTCTGATCCCAGACCGTGGCAATGTCAGGCAATGTAGGTCCTCATGGCGCCTTCTGAGCCGGGGGAAGCCAAGGTGGAGGCAGCAGAGACGATGAGATCTCACTCATGGTCACCTCCCTGGCTGGGCCATAGGCAGCCATAATGCAAACCTAAAGAATTGGGACGTTTTTCTGTCTTTGAAATTAGCCTCTACGCCAGTGGATGGGCCTGGTTTGTTCCAGGGTTTCTCTCAATATCTTCACTCCTCTGTCACCTGCAGAAGTACAACAGATGGAGAGCAAAACGTATTTTGAAAACTTTTGCAAATGATACATAAATTAATTTGCTTTTCGTCCTTTTCTTTCCTCTATTTCTTGACCCCAAGCATCTAGCATTGAGTGACTTACTTCTTGGTTCATGGCTGATCTCAGCATTGGTTGGTGCAAAGCCTCCCTTTTCTTTTGTAAAGTGTAGCTGTCATCTGCAGGAAACAGGCTCCTGGGTGGGAGGACCTGACTCCTGAGGCGATGTCCTGGAATTCCTTTGCCATGGCTGATAGCATGTCTTAGCCTTCAGCTGCCCACAGCTACTGCGGCCTCCTCCCGACCTGCAGACAGTTGTGGCTTGCTAACTGTCATGACCAGGTGCATGCATTCACATTGTTCTGTTCACTTACACTTTCCCTTGACTATTTTCTCTGGGAGATTTTTGCATGATAAATCTGGAGTTTGGTTGTGTTATGTTTTGTTGGTCATCATGGAAGTAATTTTAATGGGAAATACATTTTCTTTTTAAAAACATTTTTAAATTAACTAATTTTTTGATCGAGTAAAGACACTGCCTTGCTCTGCTGCCCAGGCTGGTCTTGAACTCCTGAGCTCAAGCAATCCTCCCACCTCAGAGTCCCGAGTAACTGGGACTGGAGGTATGAGTCACCATGCTCAGCCAATTTTGATTGTGTTTGTTTGTTTTTTCAGACAGAGTCTCACTCTGTCGCCCAGGCTGGAGTGCTGTGACATATCTTGGTTCACTGAAGTCTCTACCACCTGGGCTCAAGCAATTCTCCCACCTCAGCCTCCCAAGCAGCTGGGGCTACAGGTGTGCACCACTATGTCCAGCTAATTTTGTTTATTTTTTGTAGAGACAAAGTCTCACTATGTTGCCCAGGCTGGTCCTGAACTCCTAGCCTCCAGTGACCCTCTTGCCTCAGCCTACCAAAGTGCTGAGATTATCGGTGTAAGCCACGATGCCTGGCTTGATTTATTTTTATTTTTTGTAGATATGGGATCTCCCGGTGTTGGCCAAGCTAGTCTCAAAATCCTGACCTCAAGCAATCCTCCCACTCCAGACTTCCAAGATGCTGGGATTACAGGTGTGAGCCACTACGCTTGGCCCATCTTCACCATTTTAAGGGTACAGTCCATTGGCATTAAGTATATTCATAATGTTGTGCAAACATCATCATAATACATTTCCAGAACTCTTTTCCTCTTATAAAACTGAAACTCATCCGGGCACGGTGGCTCACACCTGTAATCCCAGCACTTTGGGAAGCTCAGAAAGGTGGATCAGGAGGTCAGGAGTTCAAGACCAGCCTAATCAACATGGTGAAACCCCCCCATCTCTACTAAAAATACAAAAAATTAGCTGGGCATGGTGGCGTGTGCCTGTAGTCCCAGCTACCCAGGAGGCTGAGGCAGGAGAATTGCTTGAACCCAGGAGGCAGAGGTTGCAGTGAGCCAAGATCGTGCCACTGCACTCCAGCCTGGGCAACAAGAGCAAGACTCCATCTCAAACAAACAAAGTGAAATGGTGAGCCCATTAAACAACTCCCTCCTCCCCTCCCCCAGCCCCTGGCACCACCATTCTACTTACTGTCTCTGAATTTCGCAACTCCCGGCACCTCATATGAGTGGAGTCATGCAGTATTTGTCTTTTGTGTCTGGCTTATTTCACTTAGCGTGATATCCTCAAGGTTCATTCATGCCTGCAGAGTTTCCTTCCTTTTTAGGGTAGGATACTACTCCATTGCATGGCTATGCCACATTTTCTTCACCCATTCATTTCACCTGTGGATGGACACATGGGTGCTTACATGTTTTAACTGCTGTGAGTCATGTGGCTATGAAGGCAGGTGTACAAATGCCTCTTTGAGACCCTGCCGCTGGCTCTTTTTGGTGGCTCCTGAAGTAGAACGGCTGTAGCCTGTGGTACTTGCATGTGCCATTTGGTGAGGATCTGCCATCTCTCTCACAGTGGTGGGACCACCCTGTCTTCTCAGCAGCGAGGCACAAGGGCCCCAGTGTCTCCACGTCCTCATGATGCTTGTTATTCTCCTGAGCAGGATCTGGCAGCCTTGGCCCAAGCAATCACAGTGGGCACATCTTGGGAGCTGACTTTGGGCCACCTTCCCCCATGCAGCCTGGGGACCAGAGAACACTTCGGGGAAAGACCAGATGATGCAGAGGACAGGAGGAGGGGGAGGTGGTGACCTGTGGGTCCCCAGCAGCACTTGGGATCCTGGTCACTCCCGTGGCCCCTTGCACTCACCTCCAGGGATTCTTTGTCTTTAAAATAACCTCCCTCCACCTTCCGGTTCATGGTGCTTTGGGTGAATCTGTTCCCATTTCCCACAAGCCTGCAGGGCGGCGACAGGCCCTCAATTCCCACGTACCCCAAGATTTCAGATTCCAAAAATACATCCCCCAGTTCCCCAGAGAATTGTGTCATGGTGTCCCGGTTTCACCATTGACAGGGCCAAAGGATGCGCTCTCCTCTCCCGAGCTGCCACGGTCAAGCCAAACCAGGACTCACCCCAGGCTGTCCCAGCCCCTCACCCCACACTGGCTCTGGAGGCAAAGCCTCTGCAGTAGCTGGGAATCAGGGAGGCCGAGGGTCTGGCCTGCACCCAGACCTGCACAGCTGGGTCAGCAGCTGCCTCTGTATTCATGTCCTGAGGCTGCTGTGACAAGTCATCACATACCTGGTGGCTGAAAACAACACATTTATTCTGCTCACCGTTCTGGAGCCCAGAAGTGCAGCATCACGGGGGTGAAGGTGAGGCCTCGGCGGGGCTGCTCTTCCTGCAGAGACTGGAGGACCTCGTCCACTCCTGGCCTCTCCCTGCTTATGGGGGCTACCAGGGCCCCTTGGCTGGTGGCTGTAACACTCCAGTCTCTGCCTCCCTGGTCACATGGCCTCCTCTTCTGTGTGTGTGTGTGTGTGTGTGTATTTTGAATGTGTGTGCAAGTAAGTGTGTGTGAAGCAGAGTTGAGTGTGTGTGAGGGACAGTGAATGAGTATGAGAGTTTGTGTGTGAAGGAGAGTGAGTGTGGGTGTGAGTGTGGGTGTGCTTGAGGTTTGAATGTGTGCAGCTGTGTGTGTGTGTGAATAATGTGAGTCTCTGAGTGAGTCTGTGAGGAAGAGAGTGCGGCAGTGAGTGTAGGTGCAGCTGTGCATGTGTGCATGTGAATATGTGTGTGTGAGTGTGGATGGGTGAGTGAAACCTCTGCCGCTATCTTAAGAGTGTGTGTGTTGTTGCATTTAGGGCTCAGTTGGATAATCCAGGACAGTCCCCTCATCTCACAGTGATGGCCCGGTCAGGCTGCCGAGACTGTCTCTGATGAACTTAACATTCCAAGGTTCCAGGAGTTGGGGCCTGGGGGGGCCTGGGTCCTGCCATGCCCTCCAAGTGCTGCCCTGCCCCTTGTAGGCTAGGCCAGGTGAGGCTTCCAGGGTGGGTGCCAGAGTCCGCCTGGCATGGGACAGGGGCAGGGGGGCAGTGCCCCTACATCAGCCTGGGCCTTCCCTGCCACTCCTGCCCGCAACCCCTGCTGGTGCAGGTCGGCCGTGACACTGAGAAAACACTTGGTACTGTCTACAGATGATAGCCTGTCCTGGGCGATGTTTGCAGGGCATCTTTTAGGCCAAAACAAACATGCACACCTTGCCCACTCCCACGGAATGCAGGAAGAGGTGGAAGGTAAACAAGCACTTTGTGGCTCTGGGGAAGGGGCCAGATATTGAACCTGGGGCCTATGGAAGGACCTCAGGGCGTTGGAGCAGGGTGCTCAGCCCTGGATGTTCCTGCCGGGGGAGCCTAGAAGCTCACGGTGCCTCCGCCCAGCCCACACTTAGGCAGTGCTTCCACAGACACCTACAGAGGGCTGTCCAGGTGGCAGACGCCCACTCTGATGCCCCCTTATCTCTCTGATTCCCCCTCATCTCTCTGATGCCCCCTCTCTCTCTGACGCCCCCTCTCTGATGCCCTCTCTCTGATGCCCCCTCTCTCTGATGTCCTCCTCTCTCTCTGATGCCCCCCTCTCTCCGATGCCCCAATCTGTGATGTCCCCTCTCTCTCTGATGCCCCCCTCTCCATCTCTGATGCCCCCTCTCTCTCTGATGCCCACTCTCTCTCTGATGCCCCCCTCTGATGCCCCACTCTCTGTGATGCCCCCTCTCTCTCTGATGCCCCCTCTCTCTGATGCCCCCTCTCTCTGATGCCCCACTCTCTGTGATGCCCCCTCTCTCTCTGATGCCCCCTCTCTCTGATGCCCCCTCTCTCTGATGCCCCACTCTCTGTGATGCCCCCTCTCTCTCTGATGCCCTCTCTCTCTGATGCCCCCTCTGATGCCCCACTCTCTTTGATGCCCCCTCTTTGACAACCCCTCTTTCTCTGGTGTCCTCTCTTCCTAATACCTTGAGTACATAAATTATTAAGCAAACTGGGTTGAACTTCAGACACCCATGCCTCTCCAATGTGATCACCTGGGCAGGTGAGCCCAGCCCCACCCAGAGCAGAAGTTTTGGTGACTGTTCACCACTGGAGCTTTCTGGGCACCCTCCGTGTCCACTTCTGCTCACCTGGGACAGCTGGCTGTCACGTGGTGTTGCTGTGGCTGGGCCTCCGTTAGGTTAGCCCTCCATGCTGTAAGGATTTGGGGCTTTGGGAGGAGTCTGTGGTGCTGTTCCAGTAGAAACTGCTCTTCTATGTCTGGAGCCAATGTCCACAGGTGCTGGACCCCGGCTCGAGGGCCCCTTCCTTACTCCTCTGAGTAAACTTCCCCACCTGAAGGTGGGGACTGATGGGCGGCATCAGCCGGCACCCCGTGTTTTCTGATGGTCCTGGGGCCCTTTTTCAAGGGACCTGTGGGGGCTCCTGGCCATAGCCTGGTCTCGGCCCCCACCGCCGGCCAGCACAACATCCAAGTCCCCTCCTGGGGAAGTCCTCCTGTTCAGGGCCACCACAGCAGCCAGCAGCAGAACCCCCTCCATGCTGCCCTGAGCTGCCCCACAAGGATAGGCAGGCTGTCTGGGCTCTGCTGGGGGTGGAGACAGGCTGTCCCAGCAGGGCCTCTGGGCTTTCACTTGTGCCAGTGGGAAGTGGTTTGGTGGGGAGCAGGCTGGGGTACAGTAAGTCCCGGCAGGCGGGGCCAGAGCAAGGAGTGCTGCTGGGCTCTCCCAGGCACCCTGGCTCACCTGCCAGGTACACAGAGGTGTGGAGCCCTGCCCAGGGTCACCTCATGAATCCCTGCCAGCACCCCCTCCTCAGCCTCCTTCCTCCTTCCAAGCTGTGACGCTCCATGGGCCCTGGGGTGCTAGACAGTGTTGTGAACACATCCTGAGCACTCTCTGTGGCACTGTCCCCTGGGTCAATATTGATCTGGCTCTTCCAGATCAATACCACTTCCAAAAACCACTTCCTTTTGTCCCTTCCATGTCTGGGGCCCTCCTACCCACAGGGCCCTGCCTGGGGAGCGGGAGCAGGTGCCGACACAGGCTCAAAGGATGTCACCAGGACCTCATTTTTCTCTGCCATCTCTCAGTTCCCATTTTTTAGAGAGTTTTCTTTGGAGTGATAGGCTGGCAGCCAGCAGTGACAAACCTCTGATACTAATTTGGGCTCAGACACAAGCGCTGCTGCCATCCCCAGGGCCCTCCCGTGAGGCTTCACCTCACTGCTGTGAGGACCGTGCTGGCCACAGTGGCATCGCCGCCCAGGCACTGAGTAGGCCCCAGAGGGCAGGGGAGGCCTGAGTTGGGCAGGCCCAAAGGGTGGGTAGCCTGGGGGTCCAGCCTGTACACTAGGGCAGCGACCTCCGGCCTCCCCCTTTGATGGGGTCCACTTGGCTCTCCTTGGCGCGGGGTTCCCCTGGACTGTGCCCCCAGCCCCTCCTGGCCCTTGCCTCCTGGATCCAGGCTGCAGACTGGGTTGCCGCCGCCTGTGAGTCACCGCCCACTTTCTCTCCTAAGCCTCCAGCTCCACTCCATCCCCAAAGCCTGCTGGGGAAGGCCCCGTCCCGTGGGCCAGTGTCCCGCCCCAACCTGCGGCCACCACCGTGACAGCTGCTTCCTAGTGAGGAGAGGCCCACAAACCCCACGGGCGGGCGCTAGGGTCTCTGGACTCTCCCGGCAGGGGCCCACCGACCGGGGAGAGAACCTAAGCCGCGGTCTCAGCTCACACCTTGCTGGCCCAAGTCCAGGCAGCTACAGAACTAGCGAGGGGCCCTCGCTCGTGCGCCCCACAACCTACGCGCCCCTCTCCCGGCACTCCTCTACTCTGTGCCCCGCTCCCGGCACCTCTCCGCGCCTGGCGCCCTGAGTGGACCCGCGGGGGTCCGGACATCTGCGCAGGGCAGCGCACGGTCAACCGTGGGAACTGGAGGCGGCCTCGGGGCCGCAGGGCCGCGGTGCTCTTGGACACTACCGGCCTCAGGGAACGCATCTGTAGTGGCTCGGAAGCCGGGCAGGGCGCTCGCGAGGTCCAGGCGGCTGGGAACGGAGCGGGCCTTCGGCCTCCCGCGCCCTCTCACTGGAAACCATGCCCCTTTGCCGCGGTTTTTGGGAACCGCGGGTCCGCCTCGGGCTTCCTGGGGCTGATGGGACGCGGAGGATTAAACTCAAAATCTCACGAGACGCTGGAACTTGACTTAGAGTCCATTCAGAATAACTCAAAAGACTGGCATCAGATTTATTATTATCTCTTGTTAAATATTTTCGATCTTTTCTGAGAACATGGTCTACAAGGGCATAGTAGTAGGTTTTCTTCCCGGTACATGCTTGGGTGGGTAGTGAAGAGAAGGGAGGAGAGTTGCGCACCGGGGCGGGCTGGGCCTCTGCAGAGAACAGCCTCGGGCTCACATGCCAGTCCCACGTCAGGCGACGTGCAGAGAAAGGGGGAGGTCACGGGGACGACGAGGATGACGTCATATATACACTCAACGTATCCCGGAGTAACGCGCACGGTGTGGGGGGAAGGGTCAGACGAGCAAGCCCCTGCTCGCTGCGCGGCGCCTGTCCTGCAAGCGTCTTGTGGGGTGGGCTTGGAGGGTCGGGGTGGTGGTCAGTCTCCGTGGTTCTAACCGGGACGAGGGTCTCTCTGGGTGGGCAGTGTGAGCTGGAATAGGGGTTCTGAGCAGAATGGCTCCAGCCTTCGGGGATCTTTCTGCTGCTCCCCTGGGAGGATGCCATGACCAGCCAGGGTGATGTCAGGCACAGGCCAGGGAAAGGCCAAAAGCAGAGCCTCGAGAGCGTCCACGGAGTGCTGGGTGGCACAGGGCAATGCTGGGTGGTCCTTTGTGCCAGCCCCAAGCCTTCCCATGTGGATCCCATGGTGCTCATCTCTTGGGAGCTGGTTCACAGCTTGGGAGGGGCTGCAGGTGGCAGATCCAGGCTCTGAAGGGAAGAACCAGACCAGCAGCTCCAGACCTGGGTTCTTGGGAGTCTGGGCCAGGTGGGCAGATCGGGAGGCTGCGTCTGCCCTGCTGGTCCCGACCTGGGGCAGGGGCAAGAGTCATCTAGATTCAGTACGACTGTCCCTGGGCACTTTCCAGGCTGAATTTGGAAAGCAAATTCTTCACAGCAGCTAAAACAGGCTTGGAAGTTCTGTTGAGAAAGACCTGTTAAATGGCTCTCAACACCCAGGCCCAGGTGTGTGGGCTGCCTCTCTGTTGTGGGTTTGTCATATAGGCAGCCGCCTCAGGTGCTAGTTAGCTGTTTAGTCAGGCCCTCCCTTGTTTTTCTGAGATGGAAACATGGCCCCTCCTTTCAACTATGCAGGGGTAGGTGAGGCCAGCCAGCCCCAGGGGTAAAAGCAGCTGGTACATGTGGAGGATGGAGCGTTTGGGAGACCTCGGCTCCAGTCTGCCTTGACCTGCATCACTGTGTGACTCCCAGACCTACAGATTCCTCATCAGAAAATAGGGACCAGGCTACCACCCACTGTGATGAAAGGAGGTCATCAAAGAGACATTCCCATGGAAGTGCTAGCCCCAGGACCAGCACCTGTGGATGCTGAACTAAATGACATCTGAATCTGAGGGGGAGGGGCTGGAGGGTGGCCCTGGACAGGCGTGGTGACAGAATTCTGGGAGCCTTAGGCCTGGAGTTCTGCTCTTCCTAGCTGGGAAGCCTGCAGAGAGGGAAGAGGACACTCCCGTGCAGCCAGAGTGAAACCAGATGAGTTCCCAACCTGGGCCTCCAGCTCTCTGCCCACCCCACCGGGCCTGAACCCCGAAGTGCTGGGGCCCAGGGGCAGCACAGAGCAGGGGCCTTGTCCAGTGCTGCTTAGTAGCTGTTGTCTGTGAAGAAGGGCACGCGGGCAGACGGGGAGCAGTGGTCCTCCTCGCTTGGCTCCAACAGCTCCCCATACTCGCTGTTGTAAAACACCTGGCCTCCTCCGGCTCCCTGGTCAGGCCGCCGCCGCCTCCCTTGGGAGTCAGGGTGTGCCCTGGTCACATCCACATTCTGGCCAGGTCCCTTACGACTGCCAAGACAGGAAAGGTGGTGTTAGTAAGAAAAGTCAGGCGCGGTGGTGCATGCCTGTAATCCCTGTACTTTGGGAGCCCAAGGCAGGCGGATCGTTTGAGGCCAGGAGTTAGAGACCAGCCCAGGCAACATGGAGAAACCAAGTCTCTTCAAAAAATACAAAAATTAGCCAGGTGTGGTGGTGCATGCTGTGGTCCCAGCTAAGTGAAAGAACTGCTTGAGCCCACGAGGTGGAGGTTGCAGTGAGCTAAGATTGTGCCACCAAAAAACAAACACATACAAAACAAGAAAGGACTGGACCCCTGTAAGGGTCTGATGGGAATCACCAAGGACATAGCGGAGCATAAGACATGTTCAGACTTCGAAAAACACACACAGACTAGACTCTAATAGCAAAGCTGATTGATCTGATTCAGCACTCACTGGAGCTTTGTCTCTAGCCTGGACACGAGACTGTGAAGAATGTCCAACTTCATCCTCTAACCCACTTCTCACAGCCTTGCCCATCTCAGTGAACGGCACCAACATCCCCTCGGTCGCTCAAGCCAAGCACCCTGGGGTTCTTGCTTCCTGCTTGCCCTCCCTCTTCTTATCCCATCCATCCAGAAGTCCTGTCCAATCTAACTCCAGAACACATCCGCATATCTCCATTCCTGCCCCTCCTGCGGAGCCAGCTGCGTCCCTGCCAGCTCTGTGACACCCTCCTGTGGACTGCTCTGCTTCCACCCTGGCCTCCCCATGGTCCAACTTTCAGGAAGGTCCTTCAAGTGACACATCCTCCAACGGCTTCCCATCACTCCATGAGGGAAATCCCAGCTGCTCACCACGGCACAGGAGGTGGTTCCTGCCACTGCTCTCCCCTCTGCGTGCCCATCATGCACCATCCTCAGTGCTCACTTTCTTTGCATTTTTTGATTTATTGATGTTGATTTATTGTTTGATGCTTTGCATGGTGCTACTGAAAACTCTTGATATAAGTTTAAAATATTAGTTCTCTTTTTTTAAAATTTGAGACAGTCTTGCTCTGTCGCCCAGGCTGGAGTACAGTGGCGACTACAGCCTCCACCTCCCGGGTCCAAGCAATTCTCCTGCCTCAACCTCCCAAGTAGCTGAGATTATAGGCATGTGCCACCACACCCACCTAATTTTTTAAATTACTATTTATAGAGACAGGGTCTCACTCTGTTGCCCAGGCTGGTGGTCTTGAACTCCAGGCCTCAAGTGATCCTCCTGCCTCAGCCTCCCAAGGAGCTGTGATTACAGGTGAGAGCCATTGCCTGGCCACAGTTCTCTTTTCTTTCTTTCCTGAATTTAGTTGGCTTCCATTTGTACCTTCACATTGTCCATTTCTATTCTGAAATTTTGAATTTCAGATTCATGGAGCTGCTACTTGTTTCATTATATGTTTAATTCATGTTGGAGCATTTTGTTCGTTTTCATTTCATTTAAACAATTTTCTACTGGGAAGTTTTAAGTCTAATGTTCGGTTTTAGTCCTATAACTTTGTATGGATAGTGCTTTTGGGGGGGTTCATGGTTATTCATGTTGGGATTTCCTACACCAGAAATAGCCGCTTATCCTGTGGATGGGATAGGGATTTTGGTGGCATCCTACGTTTCTTCACTCAAAGTGCCACATCAAACCTGTATCTTTGGCATGATCTCAAGTTCCTTTGAGTGCATTCTTCCTTCTGAAGGCTGCAATCATGTCCTGTCTCATCCTGCCACCAGGGGCCAGCCAGTCTCTTACCCAGGAGAGGTGGGCCTTCCACTGGCACCATGCAGCCCCACAAGCCCAGAGTTTCCTAATCTCCTTTCACCCACAGATGCAGATGAAAAGCCACATCTACAGGGCATGGTCTCTGGCATCCTAAGTGGCCATTGAAGGCACTGGATGATGCAACCCAGGAGTGAGGAGGTCACCCCCCGTGGGGTGAGTGCTGACCAGAGGTTAACAGGAGACAGCGAAGGACCAGGCAGATAGATTCCTCCTCCTTCTCCTCACAGACCCCCCTATGGCACATTCTCTCCTTGCACCTGTTTGGTGAGTGTTCTGTACGCCAAGCAAATGCACGGGCCAGTGACCTGTGGCTCCTCTTCGTGGCTCATCATGAACAGAGGGCAAAGAGCAGTGCCCTCTGCTGCCGCTTTAGGGAGGTGCAGTTTCTCAAATGAACAAATCCATTGTGTGGGTTCATCTGTCTTCTGACTTCTGGATACTATCTTGCTTCCTTAGGACCCTTCTCTTCTGGAATTTTCTTCTTCCTCCACCACTAAGCATCTGAGGGGCTGCACTCCCTTCTGGCTTGCTGCACCTTCAGAAGCAAGATGGCTGCCCAATGCCTTGGACTTGACAGGGAACTCTGCTGTCCTCACAGCCCAGTCTCCTCCATCACCCCCTGGTCTGCGTTGCCGCAGCCCCAAGCACCCTGTCACGCTCTCGTCTCATGGGACGGCCCTCATCTGACTCTGACGCAGGTTCAGCCATGCTGGTCCTGGTGTTGAGTCCCCAACACATGCTTACACGGAGTCTGTCTCCTGGTAGAGCCACAGGCATGGGCTGAGTGGCCTTCTTTGATCTCAAGGAGCTGTGCTGTTTTTCAAAGGTGTGCAGAGGCTTGAATTAAAGTAGTAATCACCCTCTGCTATACCTTTTACTTAATTACCTTGTTTTTTGAATGTCAAAATGCTGTTTGGTAAAGAAAAATTAGCCCAAAACTATTTCCATAAATGTAACCACCATTAATTTTCCAAAACCAGGTACTAACAGGAATCACCTGATGAGCCGGGCATGGTGACTGGCGTCTGTAATCCCAGTGCTCTGGGAGGCTGAGGCAGGCAGATCACTTGAGGCCAGGAGTTCAAGATCAACCTGGCCAACATGGCGAAACCCAGTCTCTACTAAGAATAAAAAAATTAGCTGGGCATGATGGGACATGTCTATAATCCCAGCTACTCAGGAGACTGAGGCAAGAGAATCTCTTGAACCTGGGAGGCGGAGGTTGTGGTGAGCCGAGATCATGCCACTGCACTCCAGCCTGGGTGACAGAGTGAGATCTTATCTCAAAAATAAATAAATAAATAAGTGAATCTTTTAAGTAGACACTAAAGTCTTCGTTTAATCTATACCCCTAAAAGTTTCAATGTTCAAGTTGGCCAAAACTTTTTTCCCTTGGCTATCATGCTGGGCAAATGGAGTTCACTTTCTATCCAGGTCACCCTCTGGACAGGCATATGTGCGTATTTATTTCTCTGTTGCCAGAATACATTCCAGCCAGTTCAAATGGCAGTATCTACCTGGCTTCTATGGCTACTGGATGAAGTTCAGGAGTTTTGGGGCTGGGGCACCCTACCCCACCTAGAGAAGGGTTTGCATGCCCAGGGCATGATGGGTTACGTGTGGTGTCAGCAAGACGCAGCATCTGAGCTCTGTCAGATGACAGGGAGGTGTCGGGACCAGCACCCAGGTGCTCAGCATGTGACGAGGGGGGGCTCCTGTGGTGCTGGGTGAGAAGGGGTGTCTCAGAGCTGCTCACCTTGAACATATGAAAAGGTCATAGGGAGCCATGAAAGGTTCCAGGAAGAGGGCTAGGTACATCCAGGACCCAGCCTTCCTCCTCCAGGGGAGGGCAATGCCCACACTGCAGAGCAGGAGACTCACAAAGCCCTTACCTGAAGCCGCTTTCTTGTCTATGCCTGCTCTCGATCTGCTCAAACTCCTCTGAGGCCAGCACCATCCCACTGTCCGTCTGGTTGTCCTGTGTGGAGGACAAGCCAGTCTTTGGGTCCTGCCTGAGGCCCTCCTGCAGGGCAACCACCCCCAGCCGAGGTACGCAGCATGACCTTGCGCCACTGCTGACCTAACACCTGTCCCCGGGAAACTGAGCTGGAAACAAGGCGTCCATTCCATCCCAGGGTGAGGGTCACATGCCCCTGCCATGGAGGGAGACACTGAGGTCAGGGGGCTGTGGCTAACCCATGGACACCTCATGCTGGGGAAACTCCATGGTGTCTGAGCGTGTGCTCAGGGTGTGGTAGACTCTGGGAGAACCAGGGAGAGGGCCCAGAACCTGGCAGTTCATAGTTCAAAAAAATGATCAGCTGCCTCCTGGTTTGGGGAGCTTTGTTACCCTTTGACTGTGGCTTGGCGTGCTTTTTATTTTGAATCCCACGAGACGGGAACTGCAATCTTTTCAGAGTCCCCCAACATGTCCAAGTGGCCCTGGAGGCAGGAATCCAGATGCCTGTGCTCTGACCAAGAGCTCCTAAGGGGCCCCTCTGCCCAGCACTCACTGACCAGGCCCAGGACCCCTGACCCTGATACCAAGGATCAGCTGTCCTTCCACTGGGGTTTCTTCGCTGCTGAGGAGGGGAGGCCTTGTGTGGGGGTGATGAGGGCATAGGACAGACAGCAGCGAAGAGACGTGGCATCGCAGGAGGGCCCAAATGTGCCCAAGGCTCTCCCTGGACTTGCACTTTCAAGGGATAGTCTTCTCTGTTAAAAAGCTGCAACTGGTTTCTGCCACTTGCTTAGGAATTCTCGGTGCTGCCTCCCTTGAGGCGGCCCCGGTCCTGACCTGAGATCACAGCCCCACCCTTCCTGTGAAGTACCACAGAGGCTTTGAAGGTTGTTGGGGTCATGGGGAATTCTTCAAATGTCTTCATCCTGGAGGAACCATGGGTCTGAGTCCCTCTGGCCAGGCACCCGGGAAACGACACACAGTTGTAATACCTGTGGGGAGAAATCAGAAGGTGCTAAGGAATGCACCCCTCCTCGAAGCTCTCTCCGCTGTCCCTGTGCCCCCTCTTCTCCTGGGAAGGACCCCCAGCCTGGGGCAGGAGTATGGGGGCCTGGATCTGAGCGCTGCCAGGGGTCCTCCTCCTCCTCGGGCCTGGTCTCAGACGTCTGCTCTGCAGCCCCAGCAGCAGGGCCTGGGTGAGTACCCTCACCCTGGGCTATGCTTCCTCCTGAGTCCACTGCTGAGCTCTGTGATGGGAAGTGAGGGGATACCCAGCCTGGTGTGACATGGAGCTCCTCCAGAGGATGGGCCACCCTGGGCCAGGAAGATGGTCCTGGGGCTACAAGCCGCCGACTGCCCTGCTCATACGTGTGTGCACTAAGGCACGTGTTGCAAGGTTGGTGGAAGGAGCCTGGCCAAATCCAGCCCACTATTCTTGTCCCCACAGGCCCGGCCCTGTCCTGTGCTGGGGCAGAGGGACAGGACGCAGAGCCTGCATCTCAGCAATGCTGCTGTGAATGTGGTGGCACAGCGTCCTGAGTGTGAACGGCCAGGGATAAGAGAGCCTGGGCAGAATTCTGGGAATTAGGCTGCATTCTCTTCCTGACCATGCATCAGTGGGACGCCTTCCCTGCTCCCAAGGACTCTGACGACTCACCCCCAGACTCATCAGTGATTTAGCCCCTGGGAGGAATCTGCGCCCAAACGCAGTCCGCTGCACCTCTCCCTGTGAGAAAATGTGCCCTTGATGTTGGGGTGAGGGGACACTGGTGAGTGGACAGAAGGGACTCGGAACAGCATGTGACCAGGTCACATGGCCTTGGAGGGGCCCTGCAGTGGGTCGTTTAAAGTCACTCTGCACTCTGAGTTGGTGCACACTTGTCTCTGAAGTCGCATGGTTTGCTTTTTCCCTGATGGTGCAGAGGATAAAATGCACCCTGTCCACACGGCTTTCTCCCGCCCCATTCCCAGACCGGAGGACAGCTGACCTGGCGGCCAGGCTGTGGTGCTGCTGCAGGCTTGGCGGGCTGTCCTCAGCGTCAGCCTGGGTGATATGTAGGGCCGTGGTGGATGCCTGCGAGAAGCTGCCCTCTTCTGAGCTCTGAGAGCCTCGAGGGGCCATGTGGCTCTCCTCCTCTTCCTGGGGGGAACAGGAGAGGCAGCCGGGCCAGGAACCACCAGGTACTGCCCTCAGCCCTCCCCCCTGCACTCGGGACTGTTTGGGCTCCTGATCCCTGAAATACGGTCCTAACAGGCTGTGCGGGCATGTGAGCACTCCAAGGAGGAAACGAGCTCACGCCAGGAGCCAGCACACTTCAGCCATCAAGGCAGGGGAGGGGCCATGGCAGCAGAGTGCTGGCTATGCCAGCCTCTCTAAATTCTCCAAACAGCCCTTTCAGGTACCTCATTTATGGATGAGGCAGGTGGGGCAGGCCAAGGTTCAGCTGGATCCTCCTTCCTCCAGTCCCTGGCTGAGCCTGCAGCCTCAGGAACTAGGGCCAGCACTTCCCACCTTCTTCTTTGGATGGAACCAGACCCAAAGCACCCATCCCAGTCCCTAAGATCTGGGCAACAGGCCACTCCCTGGTCCTTCCTTCAGGCCCCACCTTGACTTGGGTCACAAGCTGGCTCCATCCCCACCCTGGAGGAGCACCAGGTGGGGAGGGAGATGTCAGGACACACAGGTCAAGGTCCATGTGCTCAGTGAAGTTGGGGACAGAACGGGCACCAGGTGAAGGAATGCCTCATGATGATGCCAGGGAGACAGGGCTCCCTTGCAGGCTAGTGGGGGCCAGCCTGGGATTCCCCTTGGGCAGGGACATACTCTGACCATCCACACAGCATCTGGAGCAGACACCACGGGTGTGGAGTGGGTGTGTGCTCAATAGAAAGACGAAAGGGTGTGGAAAGGAGGTGTGGGTAGGGGCCCAGGACCACACACCCTAGCCTAGCAGCTGAGAGGTGGGCAGAGCCTAGAGGGGCTTAGAGGGGAAGCTGGGGCCAGGGACCAAAGGCCACAGTAGGACAGGGTGGGGAAGGGGCTCACTTGCAGGCCCCCGCCCTGGAGCAGGTCCCCCAGAATCTCCACCAGCTCCGAGAATGCAGGTCTCGCCTTGGGGTCTCCAGACCAGCAGTTCAGCATGACTCGGCGTCTGGGGGGGTCAAGCGGGCAGCTATACTGCGTGCACCCCACCCCACCCCACCCCTGCACCTTCAGCTCCCCAGCCTTCCTGGACCCTCCTACCCACTCTGCCCTCCTCCTGACACATCCCCCACCTTTGTCCACTTGTCCTGGCTCTTCCTTTGAGTGTTAGCGCAGCGTCCCCTTCCAGTGATGCTTTCCCTGAACACGCGGCTCTGTCTGTTCCTATAGCGCCCAGCCTCCCCTCTTGGTGCCCACCGCAGTTAAGCTACAGACTACCTGTGTGTCTTGAGGGTGGTGTCCAGGCCTGACCTGCTGGCCCTGGCTTCCCTGATGCCACCTTCTTATGGCCACAACCCCACAGTCCCCAGGCTTGCTGCCCCTAACACCTGCAGGGCTACGGGGAGGCTCACATGGCGGGAGTGGCCAGCTCCGGGGCCCTCATCCTCGTGCCATCTCTCAGCCGCTGGCAGAACTCCTCATTGATCTGCACCCCAGGGTATGGGGAGGCCCCTGGCAACAAGAAGAGGAGTTGGGTGGGGAGCAAGCCACCCGCTGCTCAGCCCAGCCCCCCAAGTCATCCCGTCCTGTCCCTTCCCCCATCCCCGTGGTGGGGTGGAGATGGCTCACCCGACTGTGCTCTATCTGGGGGCCTGGGCAAGTCACTGCCCTCCCAGCTCTAGTTCTTCATTTGGTCAAGCTGCCTGCTTGCCAGGGGTGCCAAGAGCAGCCACGCACTGGCGACATGGTAGACATCATGGTTACTGGATCATCAGCGGCAGGGGAGCCGCCTGCAGTCAGTTTCAACAAAGCCTCTCTTGCCTCTCACTGCTTCTCCTGATGCTCCCCCTAACCCCTGCTGCCCCCTGTCCTGGACTGCTGAACTCACTCCCTGGGCCCGTCTGGCTTACCCAAGCTCCCACACCTCCTATACTTTTCCTGCTCCTTTAGTTTCCATAGTAGCATGTATCACTGTTGCCACTTGGTAACATTTTAACTTACTCAGGATCATTGCCCTACCCCGGCCTAGGAACTTCATCATGTTTGCAGTGGGGCATGAGTTCCCATGTGGGACTCATGTAGTAGGCACGCCCGCTGACCGAACCCTGAGGTCCCTCTGGGACTCACATGCACAGCCTCAGCCCTGGCACACGCTTCAGCTTGCACTCCCCACAAGAGGGTGGCCCACGTTGGAGACAAAGTCCTCTTGGAGGTTGGGCCAAGCTGGGGAGGGGTGGGGGGCTCTTGGTGGCCCACAAACCACCTGCTTCAGAATGATGTGGCACACACCTCCAGGTGCCCAGTCCCTTGCTCCAGGAGGGCTGGTGGTGTAACCTGGAGCCAGCGACCTCGCCTCCTCTCCCCACCAGCACCCCATCCTGCACTCACCCAGAGAGAAGATCTCCCAGAGCAGCACCCCAAAGGACCACACGTCACTCTGCGTGGTGTACACCTTGTCAAAGATACTTTCAGGGGCCATCCACTTCAGGGGCAGCCGGGCCTGGGGAGGTGGAGGGAAGAATGTCCCGCATGGATGGGAAAAGAGGGCTGAGGCCAGGAGCTCTGGCACCCCCTTTACAGGGCCCTCTGCCTGGATTGAAGGCGTCTCCCGGCTTCTGTTCTCCTGGGTCTGTCTGGGCCCCTCTCTTCTCCCGAGCTCTCTGGGGAGGGGTATCAGGGGAGATGGCATGCCTTCTTCCAGCCCTAGACCCCCAGCCCAGCCTCCTGATAAAACTCATCCCTGCATATCCTCACTGTCTCCCCTGACAGGCATGCTCTATCCACTCACTGTCCCCACCGTAGAAGCCCAGCCATCGCTACTGACACCTTCCTCCTGGGCTCCTGAGGCATCTCTGCCACTGGCTGTCTCTCTCCTCCTCATGGCCTCTACCTGGGAGCCCAGATGGCCAGGACCCTTCTGGACTGGCCTCTATCTCCACCACAGCACCCCCACTCCCGTCTCTTCCCAGTTTATGCCATCAGGGTGATTTCTGTAAATGCACACCTGACCCTCCCCTCCAGCCAATGGCCACACTGGCCTGGATGGCCCATCATGCCCAGGCCCTGGGTCCATCCTGCTCCTCATCCCCTTGACACTCTTCCTGCCTCTCCCAGGGGCAGAACCCTAACCCGCCTCGCAGGCTCATCCAGGCACCTGCTACCCTGCCTCAGCTCCACTCAGAGACACACTCCGCCTCCTGAGTTCCATGTGCTGCACCAAGCTGGTCCATCTCCAGGACAGGTGCCACACAACACCTTGCGCACACAGGCCCCACAGGGCAGGCCCTGGGAGTCAGGGCCCACTGCATGGACCAAGGCACTGGGCAAAGTACAAGTTCCAGTTGGAGGACTGGGCCCCACTTGTCAACTCCCATCTCTACTTCCTCGCCTCAGGATGCCTAAATATGGGGGGGCCCTAGGGTCCCCTGGGAACAGGGAGTGAGTGCCCCAGCAGCTGGGCAGGTGGATGGCCAACCAAGGAGGTCACGCCACCCTGTGCTGGCACTCCCTCTCCTGCACAGGCAGTCTGTGGTAGCACTCCCTTCCCTAGTCGGCCCCACAGGCCCTCTCCTGGATGGCCGCACTCACACTGCCCTTGCGGACGTAGTCAGGGTCTTTGTAGATGTCCCGGGCAAGGCCAAAGTCACAGATCTTTACCACGTCGCTTTCTGACAGCAGAATGTTCCGAGCAGCCAGGTCTCTGTGGATGCACTGGGGTGTGGGAAGGCAGAAGGAGGGCTGTCAGTGCAGGCCCCTGGGGTAACAACCACACCTGAAGCTCCAGGGTGCCCAAGCAGTGGGGACTCTAGGGGTGCCCTGCCTCAACTACGCTCCTTTGAGGAAAATTTCTGTCTATCTCTAGGATTCATCATGGAGAGGGCTTGTGGAATTGTGGGGACAGCACAGAAAATTGTAGAATCAGACAGACTCTGCTGCTGAGCAGCCAAGAGGCCTTGGGAGGTCAACTCCATGCTTGGGGCAGTTTCCGCCTCTACAAAGTGAGAGAGACACTAACGGACCACAGAGCCTTTGCAGGGTGAAGTCAGAACCAAGCACATCTTGGCAACTGGTGGGGCTGCACCCTTTTCCTCTCTGAAGGGTCTTCCAGGGAAGCTCACCTTTCGGGAAGCCAGGAACTCCATCCCTCTGGCCACCTGGAAGCTGTAGCAGACAAGGTCTTCCATGGTCAGCGGGCTCAGCCACAGGTCCTGGGCTGCACAGCGGAGCAAGGTGAGCTCAGGAGGTGCCTCCTTGGCGGCCTCCATCTACCCAGCCCCAGGGACGATTCTTTGCCCAACCCTGACTGCGTCCCTGCCACAGCTAACAAGCGTGTCAGCCGCTCTCCTGTCCCTCAGCCTCTGGGACACCCACGTCCTACTCCCAGAGCAATAAATCCTGTTGTCTGTAGGGGCTTGGCTCCTGCTGCTTGGCCCTGGACTGCTTGCGCGGTCTGCAGGGCAATTTCCTATTTATCCTGTAATGATCAAGCCAATCATAAAACACTGGCATGGAAATTGTCCCCAAAGTGTCTTCCCTTCCTAAGGCAGAACCCATTACACGCTCACCCATGAAAGCCCCCATCGAGGGCCCCAGGCTGGGTTATCCTAGGGTGCCTGATCATGGGATATAACTGGGCTTGTCAGGCACTGGGAAAGGGGAATAAGCCAGGCTCTAACCTTCTCGGTCTGGAGAAGCCCGCCCTGTTCCACCCTTGCCCGTTAGGAACCGTGCAAGGAGGGCCCTGTCGCTGCTCCCTGGCCTCCTCCGATCCGCCCTGGCGCCCTCCACCATGGCGCGGAAACGTCTGCGCTGCTCCGGGGACTTCTCCTGCGGACGCATGAAGCTAGTTCGAGGGCGCCCCGTCGTCCACGGCAGAGGCGCCTCCATTCTTCCGCCGCCCGCGGCGCCCCGCAGGCTTAGGAGCAGAGCTCGCGCCCCGGCGGCCGCCCACTCACTGCATAGGGGCTGAAGGTCTCCCGCTTGGTGCGCAAGAAGTTGGAGAGGTTGCCGTACTTGCAGTACTCCACGATCACCATGAGGGGGCCTGTGGCGGGACAGGGCAGGGGCCGCGCGTTCGGGACACTAGACGCACTGAAGACACGCTCCGCCCTCGCACCCGCGCCCACGGGCACCTCCCAGTCCCGGCCCTGCGCCCCTCCCTCCCGGAGCGCCCAGCCCCACCAGGCCTCGCCGTCCCCACCGGCCGCCCCGCTCCGTACCGTTGGGCTTGGTGCACGCCCCCAGGAGGTTGACCACGTTGAGGTGGTTGCCGATGTGAATTAGGATCTTGAGCTCCGACATCAGCGCACGGTGCTCGCTGGCTGTGGCGCCCTCTGGAGGAGACACAGGCCTGACATCCACCCTAATCCCGGTACGTCCCCTTCCCCTGCCACTGGCTGCTTAGCTAAGGCACAGTCACCGCTTTTGAGAGGGGGAGGGGTGCCCAGGGTCCCCAGGACATCCTGCTGGTCCCACGGAGGCAGGGGTTAAGGTGGTAGCTTGGCCCTGACTCCCGCAGCCTCCCTGTAGAACTTTGGATGAGCCTGGCTTCCAGTCTGTTTCCCCTCCTGAGTTGCCGTCCCACCGGCCCACCCAGAGCTGCTGCTCCTTGCCCAGCTAGGCTGCCTCTTCCGCCCGCTGACCCCACACCTTTCAGCATTTTCACGGCCACAGTGTCACAGCTGCTGCCCTTGTTGATGCCGAAAGCAGAGGCTTCCACCACCTTCCCGAAGGCGCCGTGGCCGAGCACTCTCCCTGTCGGGGCAGGGAGCCAGCTGCAGGTGAGCTGTATGGGGGTGAGGGTAGAGAAAGGTGGGCGGCAGGGGCGCCCCGTCCAGAGGTCCAAGAGGACAGGCTCTGCAGCAGGAGGAACGTGGGGAGCCTCTCTGCCAAACAGGAACAGCGTGGGAGCCACAGCGGGAAGAGAGGGAGAGAGGTGGACAGGAAGCTGAGCATCCTCTTGAGCAGGTGCGACAGATCCACCTTGCTCAGTGTGGCAACAGGTGACCTCGGGGAGCCTAGGGACTGGGAACCTTGGCTAAGGTTCTGGGTACCCAAGCCCAGAGGGACAGGTCAGGCCAGGCTGGTCTTCCTGGCACAAGTTTTGAGAATGGAGGGTTTCAGGCACTCCAGCCTGCAGCAGGTGGGTGGGGCAGGAGGTGCGCGTGGGGAAGGCTGGGTGCTGGCCTCACCCAGGTGCAGCCGCTCTCGGGGGAACTCCCACTGGCTGGCGTCGTAGGACAGGTATTCGCATTGCTCCTCCAGAGGCACCTCCCCGGGATCCATGATGATGGACAGGTAGCCGGTTTTGATGTCTGCGTGGGCTGGCTACAGGGGCAGGACAGGGAGGAGTGGGGCAGCTTATTGATTCCGCCACACCACTGTGGCTTGGGCAGAACTTTGCCCAAGACAGATGGCATTTCCTGCTGTGCTCAGTCAAGGAGTGGGCAGAATAAGAGGCGGACAACCTCTGCGGGGATGGAGCCGAGGGTGAAGGACTGAGAGGCTTCCCAGGAGACAAGGCTGCCAGGTGAACTGGGGCGGGCACCTTGTTCTTTAAGGGTGGCTGGCGGGGGGAAGGCCTGACAGAGACCCTATCAGGAGCAGGGAAGGGGCACTCACCCTCCTCATGTTACAGAAGATGAGGAGGAGGAGGACCCAGAAGAAGACAGCGATGACCCCGGTACCAACAAGGATCACAATCTCCATGTTGCCTTTATCCTCAGAGCCTGCGTGGGCACAAAGGAGCTGGCATGTGTGTGTGGAGGAGGGTGCACCTGCAGGCAGTGCCCCTTCTGGTGGGCACGACTTGCCCGAGGTGGCCACAAGAAGGCGCTAATTGGGGGCGGGAAGGGTGTTGAGAGGTGCAGGCTGAGGTCGGACCTTCCACGGCCACACTGGCTGAGGAGTTGACACAGCCCTTGGCGTTGCACACGCTGCACAGATAGCGTCCCGCGTCCTCCTCGCGCACGCGCTGGATGCTCAGCTTCTGGTTGGAGTCCGCCAAGTCGACTCCTGCAGGGATGGGGTGGAGAGGCGGGTCCACCTGGGTTTGGGGTCCTTGGTGTCGCGGGCCTCCGGACCACCCTTCGCCTGGGCCACCCTCCCTACCAGACTTTTCCTCCAGCAGCCTCTCGTCTTTGTACCACATAATGCTGGGCACGTGCGCTCCGGCCACCAAGCACTGCATCTCCAGGGAGTCACTCACGTTCACCAAGAGGTCAGTCAAGTTCTGCGTGAGTCGAGGGGCTTCCAGGGCTGGGGGCAGGGGTCGAGAGGGAGCTAAGTGGAGCTGCACTTAGCAGGAGGGCCCTCTCTGGTCTGGAAGCAGAGGTAGGGAAGGATCCCTGGAAGCCCGACTAAGGGTTTGTGCGAGGGGCAAGAGGCAGGTAGTCAGGAGAGGATGTTCCTGCAGACCAGGGCTGTGAATGGACCTCCCAGGGGCACGTTCCGCAGCGGCAAAGTCAGAGGCAGCCACAGCTAGAAGAAAGCACAGTCCTCCCCGCGGCCAGCCTCACCCTGCACTGACAGGTACTTCTTGTGGCAGTGCTTGTCGTGGTTGCGCCGGTCCTGCACCTCACACACATAGTGGCCCTCATGCTCGGGTGCCACGCGGGGGATGCTCAGGTTGAGCGTGGCATGGCCTGGTGCCACCTCCTCCAGGCTGGCGGCCAGGGGGGTGGCAAACAGGTGCACGTTCTTGCAGTCGAGCAGCAGTGGGTTCCCATGCGCGTCATGCAATGTGGACAGGTTGAGGCGATACCAGCGCAGATGCTCGTACTTGTAGCTGTCGGCTTGGCAGCTCAGGAGCACAGGCTGGCCCTCTAGCAGCTCCTCAGATGGCTTGGATTCAATGCTGAAGCCGTCGGGGATGGCTGTGGAGGGGAGAAAGCCCGGTGACATTGTTCACCCATCCACCTGCTGCGGTGGGCTCTCTGAGTCAGTCCTGAGGTCTCCTCCTGCCACCCTCCTTCTCTTTCTCTCTTGGAGGAGCCCCAGCTGGACTGCTTGCCCCCACCCCTCCCAGAAACCGAGGTCATCTAGAGTTCCTTGTCACCACTCAATGGGACTTAAGTCCTCATTCTCTCTTGAAGCTTGCCACATCCCACCCCATGCTCAGCTTGAAACAATGTCTTCACTGGCTTTTGCCAGTGCCATGCGCCCATTCTCCTTTGTCTCTGGTCACTTCTGGTCAGACTCCTGTGGCCTCCCCAGCCACCAGGTGTTCTTCTGGGCTCCATCTCTCTGCTGGCAACCTGATCTACATTCTGGGACCCAGTGACGTCTACTCCTGGGCTCAGCTCTCCTGAGGTCACTAGCACATTTGATAATCTGAGTAAACCACAGACCTTCTCCCCAGGTCAAAATTCACAGGTGAGGCACAAGGTCCCAGGGCTTGGGAAAGCAGGAGGTGGGATTGAGAATAGCTAGGAGGAACTGCAGTGAGCCAAGGGCAGCATGGAGGAGGAGCCTCAGGACCAGGGACAGAGAATGCCATTCCATCCCAGTGCACCAGCACCCAGGCCCTATGCGGGTGGCCCTCAAAGCTATTTTTCCTTCCCACAACTAGTGGGCCTTGGATCTCTCTCCTGGGTGCCCCACGGACCCCAGAAACTCAATGAGCCCAAACCTGCCCCCTCCTGACCCTGTACCCAGGCCTGCCCGCCCTGGTCTGGTCACTCACTGGTCACATAGAAGTAGATGAGCCGCTCGTCCTGGCCCACCTTGTTGGAGACCACACACTTGTACATGGCGGACACATTGGCATTCTGGATCACCAGCTTGCTCACGGTCTGGGAGAGCACAGGCACAGGGATCCATTTCCTGCTCAAGTTCTTCCAACCTGGGCCCTCCCTTTCTGTAAGGAGGTTGCTGTGCCCACGAGTCAGGGGGGAAACTGAGGCTTTGGGCTGGAGAAGACTAAAACTCACAGGACCAGGGATGGCGAAGTAGGGGAGAGAAGGCCCCTGGGCAGCAGCGAGAGGCAGCTGCCCGGAGGAGTCAAGGGACAGTGTGTGGACTGCTGGCGTAGGCTGTGGTGATGTCAGGGGGTAGCCTTTGGCAGGACCAGAGAGACCTCTGGCTGTGGCTGGGCACAGTCTGTGGCTATGTTGAGGGGGCACAAGGGTGAGTCCAAGCCAGGCTTAGAATTCAGGCTCTGGTCACAGCAAAGGCCAGTCACTTCTGGATGGGGTCAGGCCCAATCCAGTCACCGCTTGCTGAGATCCTCATGAGATGGCCTCCTCAGCCCAGGCCTGTCCACAGTAGCTCTCCCTAGGCTCAGGGTGATTGCGAGGTGTGGGGATGGCTCTCAGAAGGGCCGAGGCCTCAGGGAGTAGGAAGCCTGAGACACAGGGTAGGAGAGAGGGCCCCAGGCCCTGCCTACCATCTATAGACCCCAACCCCACCCCACCCCCAGCCGGGCACTTCCTGTCCAGGACTGGAACAGGAAGAGGCTCTGGAGGTGTGTAGGAAAACAGGAAGTGACTGTAGGAAGTAGGTGCCTTTGTTCAGTACCCCCCTTCTCGGCATTGCCCCCAGGCTGCGCCAGCAGCTCAGCAGCCCTCTCTGCAGACCTAGTCAGTCTCTAGCCCCGTCCCCTCCTGGCCCTGGGGCCTGTGGGCCGCAGGGGCTCATGCCTGGCCAGGTGGCCTTGGATCTTAGCTTCCTTGTCTGGGAAGCCGCTGGAGGCCCGCCCTCCATCACAAAGCTGGAGGCTGGCCCTCTGACCTTTCTGCAGGCAGGGTGGCTGAGGCCTGAGGACTGCAGGAAGGCTACTCGCTCTCAGCCGCCCTGCACAGCACTCTGGAAGCCAGGTGGAAATCAGAGGACAGGAGTGGTCTCTCTCTCCTCCCTTCCCCTTCTCCCTGGGCACTCAGGGGCATGGCTGGCTTGTACCTTATTCTTCCCCTCCACAAACTCGGTCCAAGTGTCCAGGCTCTCGATGGGGTTCACGGCGTCCTGCATGGTCACCTCCTTCCAGTCGCGGCACTGTGGCATGAGGTCTTGCTGCCGCCGCTGCCGCTGGCTGCCAGGACCAGAAGAGGCAAGGGCAGGTCAGGGATACAGGCAGGAAGGGCCCACTTGGGGGTTGAGGTCAAGCCCTTGTCATACTCAGTCACCTTCTCATACAGGGTAGTGGGTGAGGCTGGCCCTCGGGCCTGGATGAAGGAGAAGGGGAGGGGGCCTTGTTTCTGGAGGGCTGTCCCCTACCCTTCAGGCTCAGGGCCTGGCAACCCATCCAACACAGGCTGCCGACACCACCTTCCTGTGCCCACTGTCCCCCACACACATGTGCACGGCTGTCCTGCTGTCCCCCACGCACATGTGCACGGCTGTCCTGCTGTGCCCCATGCACATGTGCATGGCTGCCCTGCTTCTCTGTACTCCTTCCTGCAGAGGCCACCTGGTACCTGCCCATATGGCTGCAGGGGCAGCACAGGCCCATTCTGCCCCAGGAGGCGTCTCTGCCCAGCCTCTCCCTCTCTCCCACTTTGGGAGCTGTGGCCTCCCTAAGGGCTGGGTGTGCATCCCCAGCAAGCTTGGCCTCCTGCCAGGATTGGGGGGGTGGTCTCAGGGCCCCAAGGGAGGCTCCTGTCTTCCCCTGTGGAGGAGCCAAGCAGGGACGCCCCAAGGGCTCCATCACTTGGCACAGAGCATAAAGGTGGCAGACTCAGAGGGAAGGACATTTGGAGGTATTGGCAGTGAGCTGCAGGCCACATGATCTAGAATACCTATGAACCTTGGACATCTGGGGTGGACTCAGGCCGCCCTTACTGACCACACCACAGCCACAGCCTGTGGGGTTGCCCTCATCACCTGCCTAGGTTTCCAGCTCCCACTCCTCTTCAGCTCGACACCGGGATCTCTTGCTAAAAGGCAAACCTGAGCCATGTCTCCACTGTTCAACACCCTTTGCTGGCTCCCTAGTGCCTTCAAACCCTGTCTACCTGGGAGCCCTCCCTTCATCCCCTGCTTCTCTGTGTCCTGTGATGCCTGTCTGTCCTGCTGGCATCCTGCCCAGTGGAAGGGAACATGGCTTAGCAGGTGGGTGGGTTCTGTTGCTTACAGCTGTGACCCTGGGAAAGGCGCCTCCCTTCTCTGACCGTTTCCCTGTCTATAAGGAGGTGCTGTGAGTGCTGCACAGATGAGTTGGGGCATGTGAGCATGCATGGTGTGCCATGGGGCTCAGCGCAACCATCCCAGGGGCTCAGATAACACCCTTGCAGGCCCCTGCCCCGCCAGAGGTGTCCTGCTGGGTGCTCAGAGGCACATGCTTCCATCTCCCTCCAGATGATGCAATTACGTGTCCAGCGGTCTTCACTCTTGAGGGAGGTGGGTGGGGGCGGGACCCATCCTGTGTCCAGCCTGACCAGCTGGTGGAGGACTAGTGCAAGGGAGGCTCTGAGCCTCAGTCAGTGAGGCGAGCCCAGGGATTGGCTATAGCTGAAGGTAGGGTTCAAGTTCAGGGCCCTGGGGAGGCATACAGGGAAGGCCTGGGCTGGAAAGGCGGTTCCTGACGGCTGAGGTTGGGGGCTGCGGCTGTGCAGAGGCCCTGGGCTGGAGCTGTACTCACAGACTGCGCTGGGCAAACATCTTGCAGGGTGTCCAGGGCCGCCAGTGCCACTGGACACTGAGAGGCGGGGGCACCCCGTAGGCCGTGCAGGTGAGGGCCTGGCGGCTGTGGCGCGAGTAGATGCTTGGGGAGGAGGCCTCCTTCTCGTGTATGTGGGGGGGCACTGGGGGCACAGCAGATGGCAGGTCAGCTGGCCCCCAAAGCCATGCCACCCACCCGTGCGCTCTCCCGTCCCTGGTCCCTGGCCGTACCATTCACCACCAGCTCCAGGCTGATGTTGCACCTCAGGCCAGCAGCGGAGTTCCACAAGGCGAGGGTGTAGATGCCCGTGCTGGCCTCTGTCACCTCCTTGAGCACCAGGGCATGTGGACTGTGGCGCCCAGACACCGCCTTTCCATCCTTGTACCTGGCCAGGGAAGGGTGATCAGGGCCCATATGAATCCTACCTCAGCCCCCCACTAGAATACACTGTCAGGAGGGTGGCGGGGGGCTGGCAGAGTACAGTGGTGATTCGGGGGATACTGGTCTGCAAAGGGACAGCCTAAGTCCCTGGAGATGGTGTCCAGGCCGCATCGGCCAGGTGTGACAACCCTGTCAGGAGCATCGGTCACTGAGGTGTGCAGTAGCACCTCTTGCCTTGCCACAAAGCCTCTGTGGTCTCTCCACAAGTATCGAGATGACCACGTCACTGCAGGGGCAGCTGCCTTGTCTCTCCCCGCCTGTGACTGCAGACAGCCTTCTTTGGCCAGGCTTGCCCAGCCCAACCCAGGAGGGTCCTGCACACCTCTGGCTCCTGCACCCAGCTGGGCATGGCCTGGAGACCCCGTCAGCTTCCTTACAGAAATCTGAAGGAGTGGAGGTGCAGTCCCTGTAAGCAGTCTAGCTCCTTGCTGTATGTGGGCCCCTCCAGACACATGGGCTTCTTGCTGCCCACCCCCTGCCCCAAGGCCTTGCTCTCACTGCCTGCCTCGCCTGGACACTCATTTCTGTAGCCAGGAATCTGCAGGGTTCCCTGCCTCCTTCATTTGGGTGGGGGTGTGCCACCTTCCTGCCTGTTCTATGCTGTGGCCTGGCCCTGCCTTGCTGTGTCTGTTGACCGCCCATCTTCTCCCTGCGCCGGGAGCCCCTGAAGGGAAGGGCTGCCTCCTGTAGAGTTTCGACCAGCTCCCTACATGTCTGCTGCACACGTGAGGAAGCAGATGCCTCAGTCCCAGAGGGTATGCTGGGACTCCCTCAGGCAGCTGCCTCTATGGCCTGGACTCTGTATGGAGATGCTCCTCCTTCGGACAGGTGCCTACCCTGGTGCTGGGTATGGCAGGCCTGAGAGACACTGCAGTGTGGCCCAGGAGAGGCATGTTCCTCAGGCAGAGACCAACAGAGAAGGGGATACAGGGACCCTTTCTCAGCTGGGACACCACAGTGGGGACCACCTGCCTGGCCTGGGGTCACAGCATGAGGCAGGGCATGACAGGGGCGGAACTGAGGCGATGCCATCTGTGTGGCTCTGGTCCTGAGTCCCACTTGCCAGATCTCAGACCCTAGGCAAAACCCCGTCACTGCTCCAGGCCTCAGTGGAGATGCCGCACCTTACAGTTGTCGTGAAGTTTAACCCAGACAGTGCCAGCAGTGTGCTGGACATACTATGGGTGCTTCGGAAGCCAAGGACCAGCCTGTCTGTGTGCTTGCTAGACCATCCACCCTGTCACTGCTCCCCATCATCTTGTGATGGAGCCATAGGAAGGGTGGGCACTTGTGCCCCTCTTGGAGGCAGGGCTTGACCAAGTGGGAAAGGGGCCAGATGTGGCAGGAGTGATCCAGTGGAAAGCTGTTCTGAGAGGCAGCTGCCTGAGGATCGGGTCGACTCTGGATGCTACAGAGCTGCCACCTGCCCAGGGCAGGCTCGGTCCTTCTAGCTTTGGAGGGAGGGTACAGGGCCCAGGCGTCTCCAAGAGCTGCACCTATGAGTGAGGCTCCAGGATCTACCAGTGCCCTTAGGACTCTGCCCCAAGGGCCTTGGCGCTGAATAGGTGCCTTGGATAGACCCCAAAGTCTGTGCCCTCAGTGGGAGGGTCACACTGGGCTCAGGGCCAGGACACTCTGGACCTTCGCAGGAGACACTAGCCCCCAGCTAGAGCAGGGGACCCTGGCTGAGGACACCCTGGGACTCTGCTTGCCCAGCTCCAGGAAAAGTTGCCCTGCCAGGAGAGAGGTGCCCAGGCTGAGAGGAGGCTCCTGGGCTAGCTGGAAAAGCACAGAGCAGAGACTCCTCCTGGGGACTTAGGGCTCAGGTAGGAATACCCTTCTCCTTTTCTGGCCCTTGCTTCCTGTGCAATGGGGACTCAGACTAGAGTGTGACTGACCATGCGTGAGCCATGTGGGCTGCTCAGACAGCCTGAGGATGTGTTTGTGGTGGATGCCGTGCCCCTCAGAACCTGCAGGGAGCAGCCAGCAGAGGCAGAGCCACCCCTGGGCCTTGGCACACTGCAGGGGAAGCTTGCCAACTGGGGGTCTGCAGGGGCTCCGGCAGCCTGTGGGCCTCCTGGAAGCTCTCTTCGCTCACTGCCATACAGCACAGGTCCAGCCCAGGCAATCTGTCTGTTCCCTGTGGCATCTCCACATCTCTGGACAGGAGGGTCCTGGGAGAGGCAGCCTCGTTGCAAGGAGGCACAGGGAACCCTGAGACATTGCTGCAGGGCAGGCCCTGGAGATTCTGCAGGGCACGGGGTGGGAGGGTCCAGCTGTCAGGAGGCAGTTAGGAAAAGCCGCTTGCTGTGCCCACCACACCCACATGTAACAGAAGGCCGGTATTGAAACCTTTCACGGTTTGGCAGGAACACAGGTTGACCTTCCATCTGAAATATTGCATTTTATGTGGGCTCCTTAGGGGGTCTCCTCAAGAGGCCCCCTGCCATGCCTGGTCTGTGTGCAGGCCCTGATAGGGAGGACACTGCCCTTCTTCCCCCATGGTCTGTTCTCCCTCTGGGCTTGGCAGGGTAGCAGCGGAGTAGCGGGGAGCCAGGGCTGTTACCATTGGAACTCAGGCAGGGGGTAGGCTGCCAGCTTCACGGGCAGCTTCACCAGTTCATCACCTGCCGTGGCCTCCAGAATGGGTCCTTTGAGCCACTCGACGCTGATGAAGGGCTTTTCTGCCAGACAGAAGTCAGTGTAAATTCAGGGCTGGCTGACTCATCACTGACTGACCAGGGATTCCCACCATGGCTTCTGCAGCCCCGGAAACTGGACACTTGCAGACTGGGGCTGGCCATGCCGCCCCAGTGCAGGAGCTGGGCAGCTCCTCTGCTCATGGCCCTCCCTTCCCTCTGGCTGGACTCCCAACTGCTCAAGTGCACCATGACCTCTGGGCCCAGGCCCACATGGCACAAGGACCCTTGTTTCCCAGGCTTGATGGCACCTGACCCACCCCAGGCCATACCATGCACAATGACCTCAGTGCTGTCCCGAAATTTCTCGATGCCGTTGTTGGCCTCACACACATACGAGCCCAGGTCGTGCTGGCTGACGTTGTGGATGGTCAGGATGCTGGAAAGCTCTGTGTGGGTCTGCTGGGAGCGTCGCTCGGGCACCCATTTACCCCGCTCTGCCTGCCCGCACCCAGGGAAGCCCCACGTCAGCAGGCGGGCTCCTGCACAGCTACCCCACCAAAGGCTCACCTCCCACCCGGGGCCAGCCAGAAGTCTTGGACCCAGACCCTGAGTTTTCTTTGGGTGGAAAACTTGCCCATCAGACTGGGGCCTCACCTGCTTCCCGGGGTAGTCCCAATCGAAAGTGACACCTGAGTCGAACTCAGCCCATACAGTGCAGTTCAGGACCAGCTTCTCCCCTACTAGCAGCTCCAGTGACTTCTTGGGGAACAGCTGGATGTCATAGAGCTCGTTGCCTGGTGACACATGAACAGTGACTCCCACACCCTCACAGGACAGTACCCAATGAGGCCAGTGAGGCAGTGACAGCCCCGTTACTGTGAATGGGGCCCTGGAAGCAGCCCCTACCTGTGATGTGCACGAGAAAGGGGTTGGAAAGGAAGTCCTGGTCCCCCCAGGTGGTCTGGCACTGCAGGTACAGGGCATCACGCAGCAGCGGTGTGGGCACCCGCATGCCCCGCCGGTCGTCCCACACCACCTCCTGCCCGTCTGGCCACAGCACCGAGCTTTGCTGGAGGGACAAGGCCACCATTAGCGCTCAGCTGCCCCCTTGCTCCTGGCCAGACGGGTGACCACCTTTCCCAGGGGTGGGCTGGGAGGGCTGGATCCTGGGGTGGGGGTGGAGCCTTACCGAGCGCAGAGTGACGTTGAGGCTGGGGATGGACACCAGACAGGGCACCCACATGGCGTCCTTCTTGTTGACCAGGAGTGTGTCAGCCTTGTTGATGAATGGCTGCTTGAAGTCTATGGAGAAGGAGTAAGGTATTGGGGAAGGGACACGGAGGCCAGGTGGGGCAGGGCTCCACAGGCCTGGGTGGTGCTGGTCCTAAATCAGCTGCTTGCTGGAGCAGGAAGGGCCCCATCCTCTCCTCCTGCCAGCCCAGGGTCCACAGGCTGGGGGTGGCGTGGGCCCCAGCTGTCCAGGACTCTGCCCCAGCCTGGCCTGTCTCCAGGTCTCACCTCTCACGAACACATAGGAGCTGGCGGCTGTTGTGCCCTCAATGCGGGCCTTGATGTACTTGTAATAGCAGAGGTAGCAGCCCGTGTTGTTGGCGTGCACCTCTCCCAGCAGCAGCACCTTGCAGTAGGGCCTGGTTTCTGTGCCCTCGCAGTCTTGCACCACCCCCGTGTCCTCGCTGTCCTTGTCCCCAGTGGCTGGTGCCTCCTGAGATCCTGGCCAGGCCCACTCAAGGGGGTGCTGTCCCCTGGCAGAGGACAGGAGAGGTCAGGGCGGCCCCAGCAGCAACCCATGGGGATTATCCCTGAGGAGCCTCCCTCAGGCTGAGCCTCAGGTTTGTCTCTGCTGGAGCATGTAACTGCCTAGGGTTTGGGCGCACACTATAGACGTTGCCCAGGCCAGGACACTCCCCGACCCCCGGGCTTCTACCAGGCTCCCGGGGCTGGGTGTGGCAGGCTGGCCTGCAGAGAAGCACAGGCCTTAGATCACAGCTGGGAAGCTGGGGAGGGTACCATCTCTGAAGCCCCAGAGGGAGGGCCTGGGTTCAGTGAAGGGTGGCTGGGAGTGGGTGCAGGTGACCTGGGAGATGGCCTGGGGTCAGTGTGAGGTGTCTGGAGTGGGGTACAGGGTGATGATGCCCCATATGAAATGCCAATGAGGATGTGTGGGTGAAGCTGAGCTGGGGAGGGCCAAAGTCACCCACAGCCCGGGAGACCCAACAGCCCTGAGGCCACTCTGCCCTGGGGGCAGGGGCGCTGCCATCTGGGCCCTCAGCCACCACTTCCTGCCTTGGGCTTCTGTAGCCTCCCTGGCCTGCCAGGTGGGAGAGGGACCCAGTACCTGCAGGAGATGGACAGGCTGTCACCGGTGTCGATGACGTATGACTCCTCTGTGATGTTCAAGGTCGGGGGGGTCATGGAGTAGCCACTCGCCAGGCCTGGGGTGGGAGACAGGGTGAGAGTGGTGCTGGGTTGTGAGTTCACATGACGTTAATCTGGCATGGTTGGGCCTTCTGCATCATGAGAGCAGATCCCCTGCAGGGCTGGAGCAGCCCAGGTACTCAGCCAGCACCTCGTGGCCTGGCCTCACATTTGCACTGTGAACAGCACCAGTCCCCAGGCTCCAAGACAGCTGGGAACCTCTCCCACAGGCTCACCCTGCCTTGCCCCACAGCAAGGATGGATCCTTGCCTACACACCGCCCCTGGGCCAAACCCCAACCTCTGACCATGGTGAGCTGAGCTGCTGGCCTGAAGGAGCAGGGGGAGAGGTGCTGGAGCATTTCACCTCCGCACCACGGCCCCTGCTGTGCTGCTGCCCCAGGCCTCACTCCTGCACTGCAGACCTACACCCGCTGCTTCCCGGGGGCCCTGCACATCCCAGACTCCCCACACCATGCAGGCCTTGGCCCTCATGCCTGCGCTCTGCCAGTGACCTCGCCCCCTCCCAGCCCACATGGTGTCACCTCACAGATGTCCTTTGGGTCCTTAGCTTCTCACCCCCTCACAGGCCCGGGCTGCTGCCCCAGCTTCCTCTGGGCTCTCCCTGCCCAGGCTTCCCTAGACACCCCATCCCTGGTACAGGGCTCTTCCTCAGACACACGAATAAACCCGCTTCACCTGGCTGAAACCGACCCTCAGCTAGAGACTGCAGGCTGGCTGAGCTGGCCCTTCTGTGCTGCAGGACCCAGGGTGTGGACTGCCCCCACACCCTCCTCCCACTGGGGTGGGGTGTGTGTGTGTGTGTGAGCACGCACACATGCCCCCATGTGCGCCTGTAACTGCAGGCCTGGGTATGTGAGTCTGTGCGTATCTATGTCTGAGTGGTGCGGCTTTGTGTGTATGTGCAAGCATGCATGTTTGTGTGTCTCTGACATGCTAGTGTGGGCACACACATGGGTGTGTATGTGGTGGGATCCCGGTGTGGGTGGGAGCAGGCCTGGGGGAGGTCTAGGCCTGGAACTCTGGCAGATGCATCCTGCCGGGACCATCCTGAGACAACAGGAAGGGAGGGCTGCATGGCCAGAGGCCCAGGGCCATGTCCTGTCCCTCCCCCGAGTCCCTGTCCTCCTGGGGGCACAGCCCACTATTCTGCCACTAGGCCCCTTCAGTCCTGCAGGTCCTGGGGGTTTGGGGCAGCAGTAGTCTAGCTCTCCTGCCCTCCCAAGGACAGCTCCCTGAGGCCCCAGAGTCCTGCCCTGAAGTTAATGGGGGTGGGGTGGAGCCCAGGGAATCCTTGACCCCAAGCTGCCCTAGGAAGCGGCACCAGGATCTCATTTCTTCTGCACACCAAGATCTCATTTCAGCATCACATGGACTATATAGTCATCAGTCAATGACCTCTTGTCTCCCCCTTCTATTCCTTTCTCCTGGCCAAACCCTTCCAGACACCACTTCACTATAGGTCCAGAGCAGGAAGGACCTTAAGCCATGCATCTAGACCCACTGTGCAGACTGGCACACTGAGGCCCTCCAGCCACCCTCAGAAGGTAGCGTCTCACCTGTCCACTGCTGTGACTATCACCAAATCTTTGCTTTGCCAACCGTCCCTTGGGGCCCCGAGGTGGAAGGGGGTTGTGGGCTCTGCAGCCCTTTCCCCTTGGGTGGTGCCAGGCCTTCACATGTATAGCAGCAGGGCCTGGGCACTAGCAGCCCCTGCCTTGCACCCCTGGGGCTGCTATGAGAGGACTCTGGGCCAGGAGCTAGGGGATCCCTGCAGAGAAGAGGCTCCCCTCAGGTGGTGGGGGGCTAAGAAGGAATCCCTGGGAGGGTACCTCTGAGCTGGGCTTTGATGGAGGGGGACTTTTTCCCAGGTAGTAGAAAGTCAGTAAGTCCATGCCAGGAAGACAGCTGGGCATGTATGAGGGCACGAGAGTAGGTGGTGGTCTGTCCTCAGAGCTACAGAGAAGGGAAGATGATGAGCATGGGGCTAGACCTATTGGGATGAATAGACTCCGCCCTCCCAGTGGACCTAGTGAGTGGTCAGGAGGAGACCAGGCTTGAGGCCAGTGCCCACCTGCCCAGCCTGATGCACGCCCTTACTGAGGGAAAGAGAACACTCTCCACACCCCCTGAGGTCTGGAGTGTTGAGCTGGTGGCTCCCCCGTCTCAAGAGTGCACCTCCAGCACACACCTGCCAGATCCACCGTGTGGCAGCTGTCAGCCCAGATTCCTCGGATGGCTCCCCTCCATTCCCAAGACAAAGCAGGGCGGGCTGGGCCTCTGCCCTCTAGCAGCTCCCTCTCTCCAGCTTCTCTCCTGGGAGGCATGGCCCTCCTCCTCCTGTACTCCAAAGTGCCTGTTGTTTTCCTATCTTGAATGCTTGTCCTTTTCCCTGGGACATCCCCCTCCTTCCTTCTTTCCTTCCTGAGGGCCTCCCTCTTTAGGGTCTAGTCCTCATCACTCAGGCAGCACCAGCCGCCTCCTCCTCAAGCACCTGCTAGAACACAAACAGACTGAACTGTGGTTTTGTGATCACATCTGAACAGAGGCTTGATTTTATTCATCTTCCTAAGCCCAAGACAGAGGAGGTGTGCAAAGGAGGTTCAAAAGGTGGATATGAGAGTGGCTGGATGGATGATGGATGGAAAAGGGATGGATGAATGATGGATCGCCAGATGAATAAATGGACAGATTTATTCAGACAGATGGGTAAGTAGACAGACAGATTGGTAGGTGGGTGGGTGGGTGAATGGATGGATGGAAGTGTGGGTGGGTGAATGGAAGTATGGGTGGGTGGGCGGAGGGATGGATGAAAGTATGGGTGGATGGGTGGTTAAATTGGTGGACAGATGGATGGAAGGATGGGTGGAAGAGTGGGTGGACAGGTGAAGGGTGGGTGGATGGGTGAAGGATGGATGGGGAAGAGGAGCCTGTAGGAGCTTCCTTCCAAGGCACCATACCACCAAAGGAAGCAGCTGCATCACTGCTAAGCAGGACCATCCATCGTGCTTGCCAATCCTTTTTGCCCAACTGTGCAAGCTCTCCTTTGTCATGACATGCCCTGACTTACTCCAGTGCCCCCCTCTGCCTTCACCAACCTTCCACTGTGCCCTGTGTGATCAGCACCCTTTCCTGCAGACCTCACTGTCCACTCCGAATGTCCTTTCCTATCTTACCTGAAGCCTAGCTTTCTGGCCACACCACTGCCCCTGGGCGGTTACTGCTCTCTACCCCACATGCCTGAGGGCAGAACTCCTTGCAGCTACCTGCCCTCCCTATAGCAGTCCCTTTGAGGGTCTTGCTCTTTGGCAGCACCGCCCTCTTCCCCACTGAAGCTGTCATCAGCTGCATCCCCCGCCACTTCCCCTCATCCTCTGCTGACCTTAGCTCCTGGCCCACCAACCCCTCCCCACCCCAGCTTCTGTCCTTCTCCATGACCTCGCCTTCCACCAGGCTGATTCACAGCACTCTGGCCTCTTAGATCCCCCTGCACGGTCCTCCCCTCTTCTCCGCAGTCACTCAGCTCTGTGGGCGCACCCTGGACCTGCTCATCACCAGAGGCCGCACCATCCCGGAGTGCCTGTCTCTTACGTCTCTCTCCTCTTCCTCTGTTCTTCCTCCACAGCAGCCACATCCTTCGGCCTCATCAAAGCCCCCACTGCTTCCTCCCCAGCCCTCAGTACCCTCCTGGTGCTGCCCTGTCCTGGTGCATGGAGTCTGCAGCCTCCCTCTCTGCATGCTCCCTCACTTCTTGTCCTCCATCCAACCCAGAGACAGCATGCGTCCCAGACAGCATGACATGGCAGCAAAGCCCCTCTGCACGGGCTTCTCCCCCTCATTTTTCTGGGTGCGCACCATTCAGGGTGCTTCTCTTCTCTGACTCTCAGCATCGACAGGGCAAAACCAAGAGATGGAAACACCCTATCTTCCTACATCCCAACCTACACTGCCAGCCAGGGCCTCAGAAACCCTCTGACATGCCTGCCCCCAAACCAGGCTCTCTATCGTGCCCAGGGTTCACCTGCCACAGAGTCTCTTCTGATCACCAATCTTTCTCTATGCAATCATCTTCCATCTTAAAAACAAAACAAAATAATTCCTTGGTTCCACACTCTCTTCCAGCCACTGCCCCTTTTCCTATCCCCCTTCATGGCCACAGCTGTTCATTGTCCCCACTGCTGGTATCCCCTCATCCACCCATGGGGTGCAGCTCTTCCACTTCATGGAGCCATTGAGCAGGGCCTCCCATGACCTCCATACTGCAGACCTAGTGGGTACACAGGGCAGGGAGCGAGCATCCTCTCCTCTGGGCAGTATCTGGGACTACCTCTCCCTACCTCCCCTCTGCCCAACACGTAGTCCTGGCCCTGGCCACAACCCTCTCTCAGGTCCAGACACCTCCCAGGTCTCTAGCTCCAGCCAGGACAACTACTGTTTGCAACTTCAGCTTTAAGCATCCAGCTGCCCACTGGACGCAGACACCACACAGACACGCCGAGGTCTGCGTTTCCAATGCCAAACTCCAGACTCCCACCAAAGGCTCCTCCCTCGATAGCTGCTCTCCCCAGATCCTCTCCCAGCCCATCCATTGACCAGATCACTGAAGGCTGTCAGGCTGGATGCACCTTAGGGCCTTCCCCTGCTCTCCCATGGGGGCCAGTACAGCTGCATTCACCCCAAAGTGGCTTCCTGGGCCCGCTCCTGTCCTCTTCCAGGCCTGCCTCTGGGCCCCCCTCCCTGCAGTTACTGATGTTTTACGAAGCACAGGCCTGATCACACTTGTGCTTCAATCTCGTCAGTGACTTCTCTTGTGATTTCGAGAAAATCCAAACTCCTGGTCCTTGCTTCTCTCTCCACACCCTTGTGGTTCATCCCCTTCACGTTCACGTCCTTCAGCCACCATAGCCTCCAGACTTCTGTGCCCTCAGGCTGGCTTCTCACACTCAGGACTCAGCTGAGACATGGCCTCCTCACCCCTTCAAAACGGCTCCATCCTAACCTCCTGGATGCTTACGGCATCCTTCCTGTCACAACTTGGAATTATTTATTTATGTGTTTAAGTTATGCCTGTCCATGTCCTCCACTAGGCAGTAAGTTTCAATGGGGTAAGGACCAAGATAGCTCTTTTTTACCCCACCCCATGCTTCGCACAGCACCGGCACAGAGTAAAGGCTCAGTGAATACTCATTAAATGAAAGAAAAAAGGAGGGATGGAAGAAGTGTGGATGGATAAATGGATGGATGGATGGGTAGGTGGGTGGACGGGTGGAAGGGTGAGTGTGTGAATGGATGGATGGATGAGTAGATGGATGGGTGGGTGAATAGGTCAAAGCGTGGATGGATAGGTGGAGAAGTAGATGGGTGGGCGGATGGATGGGTGAGTAGATGGAAGGATGCATGGATGGGTAGATGAATAGAAGG